>NC_060965.1:585000-715000 GCF_910589235.1 Vespa crabro
TAAGTAAGTAAGTACATAAAACTCGATCACGAGCTTAAAATATTTTTCTTTGATTTCCATTGTTTTCTCTCTTTTTCGAATTTATCTATTTTTCTATTTTTCCTTCTTCTTCTTCTTCTTCTTCTTCTTCTTCTTCTTCTTCTGCTACTTCTTCTTCTTTTTTCATCCTACCGTCTTGTAATTGTTAATAATAAAAAGACCGCTTAGATCTAAATAGTAGAGGTTCCCAATCAGCATAAACGTATCGACGACTTCCTTTCAATCTCAGGAACCTTTATGTAGGTCCTAAAAAAAAAAAAAAAAAAAAAAGAAAAAAAAAGAAAAAAGTAACAAATCAATCGTCTCCTTTTCAGAAATTAAATCGAGCAGGTAAATAATCAAGCGAATATTCTCGCGCGTTTTGCAAAGAAAAGTTGAAACCAACTTGCATGCAAAGATTGTCTTATAACAATCGATGAAAATAAACATGTTAAAATCTATAGAATCCGAGAGCTAAATTTGGGTACAACTATAATATTTACGATGGAAAAAAAAAATAATAAAAGGTAACTACCAATATTAAAATGGAAAGAGAAAATATAGATTTTTCGATAAACTTTTTCTCGTCGCATGCACGATTAAATTAAAACACACTCGTTGAAAAAGATCTTCATTCTCTTTTCTTTGGCTTACCTATCTTATTATTCGCTCAGTACCGGCAGTAGGGACCTTACACGAAGAAAGGTCAAAAGAAATCAGAGCATTAGGAGATATATCATTTAACTGTTAAATCATTTATAAATCCGACACGATGTATATATATATATATATATATATATATATATAGATGCATATACATACATACATACATACATACATACATACATACATATACATATATTAAAGCGATTTTACGGTGATAGTAAATATTCTCATGCAATGTAGGTAGATTCGTTTGATGTTTAAAATAAAATAACAAAAAGAAAGTATTTCCCAATCGAATCGATTTATACTTACAATTCGATGCTCTGTATAGTGGACGTAGGACACGTTGTGTCTACTTTAACGTGACAATGTTTGTGGCATTTCATTTGACAGTCCCTACACTCGTATCCTTGTTTACCTAATCTTCGAGCAAGCGTTCGTTTACAGATTTCGCAGACTGTACCTCTATAAGGGCAAATATCACGATAAATAAAAATAAACTTTATTTATCCCATAAATAACATCCCATTAAAAACTTACCCTGGCATGTGTTTGGCGATGAACGTGTGATCGTTGAATATATGAAGTTTCGTACCCTTTTTCCTCCACTTGCTCTTTTGTGCGAGCGAAAGTGGTACCAAATAATGTCTAAACATTAAAACGTATATTATAAAATTGCACATCTATATATACATCATTATAAAGTGATACGTATTACGTCTATAGTACTCACTTTTTAATACCATTCTCTAAAGTTTCTAAAACGAGAGTAGAGGCCTCGTTGACGTAAGTTCTCGTAGAAGTTCCGCTAATGCCGGAAGCTTCGCTTAAACTTGATCTCCTTGAATGTTCTTCCCTTCCTGGTATCGACAAATGTGCTGTAAAAATGAGATTCGTTGCTGGATAGGGGTGAAGTGGAAGCGACACGTTGGGGTTGGGAGGGGTGAGGGGTAGCTAAAGAAGACAATACATTTTAACGGATATTATATATTTAACAGTTATCGTAAAATTTCAGGATCGATCTAAGATGGCTAATTACAAAGTATCTCTATATGGAGATGTCTACATAGTGGAGGAGAGAAACTTACCAACATTGAGTGCCAATTAACACAACGGTTACGCAAGCAAGACAGAGCGTGAAAGTGTGAGTTAAAATAGAAAGGGAATAAAGAAACTTTATATTTGGGAATTGAAAGTGATCATTATTGAATTAGACAATAAACATCGATATAGATGAACTATTAAAAAGCAATGAATTTCCAATGATATAAGAAAAGGGTCATAAACGTCTATTCTACATTTGAGTTTCATTATATCGAGTAGTATGAAATCCACTTATCTAACTAAAAAATAAAATTAATTAAAAACTTACCTGATCCAGGATCTCGTGCCCTGTCAGCGGATATTGACCTTGAATGTGCATCCTCGTGATTAATGTCACCTTCGGGTCCCACCGATCTACTTCTCGTTTTTGATCGACTCAAACGCTTTTTTATCGTGCCAAAGAAATCTCTTCGTTTTCTTCGTGTTCTTCCTCTTTCTAATGTATAATACGTTAGACTTGTTATCGCGTATTTCTAATCAATATTATTTCCAAAATTCTAATCTACATTAAAATTTTTTTACGTTTCACGCTTTACCTTCTGAATTAGAGGAATTTGGCGTACTCTCCGGTCCTGACGTCATGCTGGTATCCTTTGCACCGTGCTGAAATCAATCGTATCAGATTAGACATTGAGCCTAAGGGATTTATTTAATCAAAGTGATATTTTATTATCTAAGAAAGAAAAGGATGAGTAAATAAAAGTATGATAAATCGATAGTACACTTACCTCGGGGGAAATTTCTTGCCAATTTCCATTTTCCGTCAAAGCTACCTGTTGGATTAGTAAACACACGGCATTCAAGGATAGTTAATGCTCTTGTGAAACAGAAAAGGCACTCAAAATCAAGGTAAACGTCAGTTAATCGAAGAGAAAATAGAACGAGAGGATGGATGGTCTTGAACATTGAATCAAGAAAATCGAAAGCAAAAAAATAAAAAAAGAAATAAATAAAAAGAAAAAAAAAAAAAAAGAAAGAAAGAAAGAAAAGAATAAACACTCATATTCGTATGCAGTTCGGATCGCGTGTTCGCGCAAGATGGAAAACTGCTGATTATAGAATGTAAATGCAAATTGCGTTTACGAGTTTGAAGAAAAAAATTAAGGAAGGAAAAAAAATCTCTCTGGTCAGGAGATCGTCGTCGGGCTCACCTTTACTACTTGTCGCTCTGCTTGCTGTAAAATAATCAGAGCAAAGGATCGTCAGATCTGTTGTTATTATCAATACACGCCTACACATTCGGATTTATTTTTATACGGCATGAAAAAATTCGTGACCCATATAAAAATAAATTTAGAATAATTAATTCGATTAATCCGTGCACGGATATCAGAAAGAAGAAAAAAAGAAAAAAAAAAAAAAGAAAAAATTTATAAATTATTGGTTTAGTAGTCTCACCAATTTCTACGTGCAGTGCGATTAATGATCAAATCAATCCATTAACTTATTTATCTTCTTACCCTTTGCTGGCTGTGCACGATCAGAGTCCCTTTGTTACCGTTCGTTTGACCGCTTCTATATGGCGAATCGACGACATTACCATTCGTCAAATAAGGATCTGCGAAGAAAATGTCACTTTTGTACAATGATCGAAGATTCATTGATTCATATTGAATGGATCTACGTTTCATCGATTCCTAAAAAGCATCATCAATTTATACTAATCGCGTAGTTCGCGTAAACACGATTTATCCATGAAGTTCATAAATATAGATAGAAATGTTTTATTCATTTGTATACACCGATGGGTCATTAATAATTATAAAGATGTAAATGCGTATAAATATTCCCGACACAGAAATGCTTTTTTTCCCCCTCCCAAAGATACGAAAGACAAGAATGACAATATGATTTCGAAGGAATTTTTTCATAAAAATTATTTATAACAAATTGCTTATAATTTTTCTGTTCGTAACAATTTTTTATAACGCAGAAACATTTTTTTTTTTTCCTATAAGATAAGAAGAAGAATGTAACGTTGATATTTAAGAAATTATTTGTGAAAATTATTTATAACAATTCTTTTTTTAATTATATAACAAATTGTTTATAAGAAATTATTGAATCATATTCACGTATTCACAGATATACCGAATTACTCCACTGATTAAATTCCGAAAAATCGTTTATGACCATTTTTTTATAACAGATTGTTTATAACAAATTATTGAATTATATGCGCATTATATGTGCGATAACAGATACTCATAAAACAGATTACGTCATGTTAAGTTCTAAAAAAAATTCCTCTAAGAAATTGTTTATAACAAATTGTTTATAACAAATTGTTTATAACAAATTATATATGCATGCCTGTATTATACATACATATATATATATATACAACGTTGGTTTAGTGAAAAAAAAATTCGGCGCATTTTATATAACAAATTGTTTATAACGAATTATTAATTAATTGTTTATAATATGACGATGTTATAGAGAAAAAAATACTCTTTAAAATGGCGTTGATTCGAAGTCTCTATGATTTCTAGTTTCGGAGATATTCCATATCTTAGATATAACCGAATATATAGGTCAAGCGGAGTGTCCCACTGACCTACATTCGAGCCGCCATATTGGCCTATATAATGAATTAACACAGTGACCTACATAAATTCCAGGAATTTACGCCGGCCGTCTGGCCGACGTAAACACTTTTTTCTACTTACTACGATGCGTACTCGCGCCAGCTGATCATTGACATTATGAATGACAAATTTTAAACGATTATATCTTCGGAACGGAAAGTCGTAGAGAGATGAAACAAATACCATTTTAAAGGTAGAAATGTCCTCTTTTTATTTACGCAATCGTATACCATCGATATCATAAGATCGATTTTTAACCATCGGTGTTGCGTGTTTCAAAATATTTTCATTACAGAGAATATATAAAAATTCACGTGATACCCAAGCATTTCGATATTCTAAAACATTTCCTTCGCTTCGTCTATCATTGAAAATGAAAAAAAAAAGAACTAATCATTTCTGCCTCCTTTGCGAAGTATTAAAAATTTCCTCTAATTATTCTTACTAAATGAAATATGTAAAAACTTGTAATTGGGACTTATTCTACTTCAGGGAATCGATTATGAGAGTAGATCTAAATTATGATTGGAACCGGATCTCGCCAAACGGGGAAAAAAATCTAAAAATCTTCATGCCAGCTACTGTGTGTTTGTGGATTGCAAGGGATTGGAAATAAAGGACTATTTTTTAAATAAAATATTCCATATCTCCGATAAATATATATATATATATATATGTGTATATATAAGGAGATTAAAGAAATAAAAAAAAAATCTTTAAATATACGATGTTGGAACGTAAATGTGAGACAATTTTAATCGAAATGAAATTCGAATGGAATCGTCATAACGATTGAAAGACTAACGATTATCATTTTTTCGGGGAAACTCGATGAATCAAAGTTTGAGATAAGATCAAAGAGATTTGCAAATACATACGAGTAAAATTTTGTTGAATCTTTTTGTTCTTTTCTTTTTTTTTTTTTTTTTTTTTCATTATTTAATAAGGAATGAAAGAGATACAGGAAACGGAGAGATTGGTTCAGACTAATTGAAAAACCACTAAAGGATTCACACATCAAAGTATGCAATACCTTTGAGACAAGCAATCGATAATTACCCCCGTCTGACAGAGTGGTATTGTCGTACAAGATAAGAGTGCTGTTACCATTGTTGTAATTAAGACTATTGCTGCTGACGAGATTGGTCGCTGGATTGTAGGTACGAGTCGGGGACACCGGTTTTATTGTCTCCTTCACTTTGTAAGGCTTCGATCCGATCTGTGGCACTTCTGCACCCTCGATGAAGAGAAACTGCATAAATAAAATGATTATTATAACTAAATATATCTTGCTTCTTTTTCTTTTTCAATATTATAAAGAAATAATCTGTGATAAGTTTTGTTTTTACTTTAGTAAAGAAGCGAGCGTGTATGTCAGATGAAAATGAGATTATAATTCATAAATCATAAGTTATAACGTCAAATAAACGTATGTAGGAAATCGAATACGAGAAATCGATTACCTCTACGGTGAGGGTGCCGGTTACATCGTCCTCCTCGTAAGGTCTACCTTGTAACGGTATGATTTGCCTTTGGCTAGGATTTGCCAGAAGTTCTTCGACCCCTACTATTCCGAGACCCAAGAATTTTTGGCTCTTATTTACGCGGTCGTAAACTTCCAGTAGTACCTCTGTCGTGTTGTGACTGACATCGCTAGTAATAAAATTCTTGTTTATACGATCCCTCTCTCTCTCTCTCTCTATATATATATATATAGTATTTTATTTTGACAGATCAAAAGAAAATCTAACTTACAATAAGAAAGCTTCGTCCCATATCGGATTGGTCGTATCCTTTTTGATCGATGTTTGATGCTTTTGCGGTGGTTCGTCTAATTCAACAACGCAATATGGTTCAACCGATGGATGCTGCCCACCAAGTTCAGTTGCCTTTACAACCTTTACGAGCAAACGCTTTTCACCAGGCATGTATTGTTGCTGTTGTTGTTGTTGTTGTTGTTGCAGCTGCGCCGCAGAAGTTGCATTACGTGTATGAAGATGTTGAGGCGATGTCTTGTGTATCATCGAGTTCGAACCGCTCTACGGACGAAGCGTCAACGAATAAAACGACAAAAGATAAAAATATAATTATATTATATTTAATTTAAATCAATTAATTGAAGATAAAAATCTTCTCTCCGTATTAGCTTTTTTTTCGAATTTGATCAGATAAAAGCAGATACTGCTGTAATTACTTTGATAATCGCATGCAAAGCCCACTTCTCTCTTTGGGATCGATAAACGCACGCTTTATCGATGGTACCACTCCGTAGTAAAGTAGGTTTCATGATTAGGAAAGTAAAAGTGCACGCGATATTTTCTGCGCGTTCTCACCGACAGCACATAATGCATCGATAAATAGATAAATAGACACGTGTCTTCTCCTATCTGGTATTTACGATAAAGTACATAAATATATTATTATAAAATTAGCCGAGTATAAATTGATTTAATCGAGCTAAAGCGTTACTTACCATACTGTCGTAATGTACCGGAAAGGAGAAGCCAGGCTGCGTAGGTGGTTCTCTCCATAATCGCGGACAAGTTGGATATTGCGATAGATTAAGATGAACGTTGATACCTCTCAAAGCACCAACCACAATTTCCGTCACTACTTCCTGTAATTGGCTCTCGTCCAAATCCTTCTTTATCGTTCCTACCTGTGCCAGGGATATCTTTACCTGGTACGAAACATCAAAACAATTTTTACTTTCTTTCGTGCTATCTTCGAAATGACTTTTTTTATCATTTTAATTAAATCGTTTGAACAATATCTTTAACGGCTTATCATTTTTAATATAATTTAAACGCACGTAAAGACACATTATTTTCATAAAATAAACTAATATAGTACGTTTAAGGTATAACAATATCTATGTCTTATATCATTTAGTCTCAGACCTTATCGTAGAAATACATGTAATTTATAATATATATGTACTGTGCAAAAAAAAATTTCTATTCCTTTTGCAATTCATTATAGATCTTTATTTACGGAAAACAATTTTCTTTCTTTCTTCCTTTCTTTCGCGCTAAATGATTCTGTTCTGATTTATAAGAGAAATATGTTAATTATTTTAATAGATACGAAAATATGCGAAAAATGTGCGTTTTCTCGTTTCTTTTTTTTTTTTTTTTTTTATTTTGTTCGAGATATATTTTTATAAAGTATCCAAAGGATCTAAGAAGATTATTATATGAATTAATTAGATACAAACCTCGGGCCATCCGTCGCACTTTAGATCGATTAGAAGTTTCTCGGTGATGCAAACGACGTTGAGCCGAGCACGGAAGCGATTCACGTTGACACGATAGTGACTAGATTCCAACTTGTCGCCTCTTTGACGAAATGCTTTTAACTGCAGGGCCGGAGTTGCCTCGCAGTCGCACGTTATGGTCTACGGAATGAAGGAACGTATGTATTATGTGAGAACGAGAGCGATAAAAAAAAAAAAAAGAAAAATAGGAAGAGTAAAAAAGACGTCTTCGAAAGCGGTATGAATGGAGGCATTATATCGTATACAGGGTGTCTCAGTATTTTTTTTTTCTTCGGTATAAATAAAAAGAGAAAAAGAGAAAAGAAAAATTATTGTCAAATACGATTACGTACCACATCGTCTTTAGAGTCGCATTCGCAGAAAATATTTGACAGAGTTGGAGGATGTGTTTCCGGAAGAACACGCACAAATTCGACGCCCACTCCATGCTGTAACATTAAACGATATCAATGATTCCTTCGAGAAGATATTCTCAAAAATTTCCTGCAACGTTTTTATAATATAAATATATACGTATGTATGTATGTATGTGTGTATGTATATAACGCATAACACGTATCAACAGAAATTCCTGACGTGTCTACAAATGTACGATTAGATAATAACATTATTGTAGAATTTTGGCAAGAAATGAACTCCCTCGGACTGACGATATTACGTGAAAACATTTTACGGCCTATAAATTACGGCTCTCCTTTTCAACGTAAATACTTTTGGCTAGGTTGATTGGCTGGCATATTAAAGCATAACAGAATTAATAACTTGAGAGAATTCTGCTGTTTAGAATCTGAAATTGATAGAACGAAGAAATACCACTTTATATCTCATTTCCGTTTTTTCCGAGGCTGAACGTTCGCGTAATCGTTATGAACGTCGATAATTAAGCGTATACGTATTGCATATATATATATATATATATATATATACACACATCGTGAGTACTATAAATATTTTTCCTTTTAAAAGAGTTACCAAACGTTCGCTTAATGCTAAAGCTAATACCCATTTGAAATCTTATAAGGCAGACGAAAGTGAGCGACGTTTCCCGTCTAGTCGCGTGACCGAATCTTTCGGTTGTACGATAAATCATCAGGTGAGTCAGAGACGTGAGAGAGAATGTACGAGGAATTGGAAACACGCCCGCGATTCCAAAAACGAATTTAGCATGTTAGGTGCGTTAGATAACGTTTCGTAAGGGCGAGGAAGAAGGGGCAGAAAGAGGGGACACGTTGTTAAAGGAACAAAGAAACGCATTCTTTCGCGAGCGGACCGAGACGCTTTGGATTCCATTGAGAGCTCTTCAAACATGCGAGAGGTCAAGTTTGCCACGTCAACGAGATAATTCAATCGGATAAAATTCGATCAAGAACACGTTGTTCGAATTAAACGCCTTTCACTCGAATCGAATTACTTTCGCCGACCGGCTCGAATTGAGTGCTCGTAGAGTCGAGTTGTTTCATCTTAGAGATTCATCATCTCGGTTTTATCTAATAAAAGCCTACGCATGCAAGAGTCCGCGCGATACATTAATCTGACGCCGCAAATTCCAATCGTCGTTTGCTCCTTCCTTTTTCATCCTTTCTTTTTCCTTTTCTTGTTTCTACGAAATAAAAAAATATTTTCGATATAATCGAAAATGAAAATAAAAATAGAAATGATTTTGATCGGCCCGATAAGAAAAATATATCTCCCGTTAATAAGATAAACGAGTCTTTATAGATAAGACTCTATAGAAACGAAGTCATCCAACAGGTTGGAGTCGCTATTCTTGGATTCCCCAGCGCCATCTGACACGTTAAGAGCTCGGTCACGGAGGCGAGTCTTCCGCGAATAAAAAATAACGCTTGCGAGGAGGCTCGAGAAAGATGAAAGAGAGAGAGAGAGAGAGAGAGAGAGAGAGAGAGAGAGAGAAAAGGACTGACCTCGTCGACGGAACCGGCGGTAAAGTCGTTCAAAGAAGCCACCCAAAGGGCGAGAAGTTCGTTGAGGATGACAAGATCCGAGTGCAGCCAGACGATCAGTTCGTTGACCCAACGAACGGCTTCAGCGTCGGCACCGGTCGCCGTAGGCAAATGAAGGGCCCTCGAACTTCTGGCAGGAGTGATAAGAGCACCGGAAGTCTTCCTTGTCAGTCGTTTCCGGACCGGCGGAGTTGGTGGGACGTAGCCAGGGGAGGAGGGAGATGAGGAGGGTGGAACGGGTGCCACGGCAATAGTCGAAGAAGCGCCACTGCTACCTCCCCCGAAAGATGCGGCTGTATTAGCGGCAGCTAATACGGCACCACTTACTCCGATCGGACCGGTCGAAGTCGATGTTTTCGAGCTCGATGCAACACCGACCGAAGACGCCGATAATTTGCTTGATCTTTCCTGATGACCGAGGAACTTGGCCCCGGTGGCGGCACCAGCAGCACCTACAGCAGCACTCGTCACCACAACACTATCACCGTGAAAGACATGGCCGTCCTTCGCGGTGCGAGAGGTACCGAGCTCGTTTAGGACAAAACGATTGTAAACGTACTTGCCGACGCACAATACCACGAGACCGAATAACATCCAACCGAATATTAGCATCGACAATGTATCCATGGTCGTGTCACCAGTCGAGTCGAAACTGCATATCAGATCGTCCACCCGCTCGGCCAAGTCGGCCATATTGACCCATCGTTCTGCCAACCAAGTCCAATTGGATTCCAAAAACATTCTTTTCTATTTTCACCCTCGAGCAAGCGTCGTCCCCCCCACCAACGAGCTACCGATGTCTATTAATACGCCACGCATATACCCTGGGTATATGCCCCCGGACTATACCGTTGATACGCGCGCTACTCGGCTAAGAGTTCGCACCAATCCGTCTTCTCGTCTCCGTCTTGAGCTTCCTCTTCAGTCTTACTCCTACTTCCGATTTTCGTGCTTTTCCAACTTCTTCTGAACTGTCATCGAGCGAAGCGACGCAACCCTGACACACCTCTTTCGGTATCTTTCGCTCGTCTCTTCCTTTCCTTTTCTCTTCTTTGTATCTTTTCTATTCTTTCTCTTTCTTTTCTTTTCGTTTTTTTTCTTTCTTTCTTTCTTTTTTTTTTTTTGTTTCTTTCTCGATCAATAATTAATATAAACGATATTCGACGTTTGCGTTCAAAAGATTTTCTATTTCGTTTTATTTTATTTTGTTTCGTCTATCGAATTTCCATTACTTTTATGTGATGAAATTATTATTCCACGACGATGAAAGTTCGAATACCGATTGAAAGATGTTAGGAAGGCTCTTTCACAATGTCGTCGTTCCTTTTTGTGTTCTCGTTTACCTATCGTCGAGTTTTCTGAAAAAAAGAAACGAAAGAACCGTTATGAAGGCTTAAGTCGTTCCATGCTATGTAAAAGAACACGATGTCCGTCAATGTCGGATGAGTAAGATGGGTATTACTACTACTACCATCACTACTGCTACCATTACTCTACCAACATTTTCTCTACGAGGCGATAACGTATACGTGGATAAGGTCAGTTATGCGACGTATAAACATTTCCAAATATTCATCGGTTTTTCATCGAAGCGTTATCTTTATATCGACAAATCGATAAGTTAGCTTATCGATTGCCAAATACGATTGCTATGATTAACACTGATATCACAGGAGGATATCATCTTTTCCTCTTTGAACGCCCATAATTTACGGGCGTGCGTATAGGCCTATGTGTTGTATTTCGTTATTAATAAACCATAATGATAGAAGCGTACGATAAGGCGTACTCAAACGAAAAAACAAACTAGACCGTGAATCGTTCCTGTTACTGACGCATCGGTGCCAATGCCAATGGTTTTAGTTCGCACGATCGCTATCGCTTCGATTATATTTCTTTTCTTTTTTTTTTTTTCTTTTTCTTTTTTTAAGGTTTCTCAATTACTCACATCGGATAACACAAAACGATCTCAACGACGAAATGTCAGGTGTCAGGCGAAAGGCATATTTCGAAAGGTCATCCTGATGTGACTCCTTGAATTTTAATTCATATTTCATTAGAACGATCGAAACGATTGGAGAGAAGAAAATAAAAAAAAAAAAAAAACGAAAACAGTCTTTAACGACAGCAGGAGAGATTCGTAATACTCGTTTCATTAAGAACATTATGCGTTCTGCACGCGACGTCTCGTGGACGGCGAATAAAACGATAATTAATGATCGACGCTAAGGGGATAGGAGAGGGGGCGCGGAACAAACGGAAGTATTGTCAATAAACACAATGCGATTAACGAGATGGTGTCAATACCATTGACAATAAAAATACGTTTCTTCGTCGATACATCTAGCACTCGTTTATAATCTTTTATGCAATGACACGAATTATATCGATGACTCATGTCTTGAGGAAAAAAAAAAAGATAAACCATGGGTACGAAATCGATTTGTTCGAACGCTTATATATACATATATATATATATATATATATATAAAAGAAGAAGAAAGAAAAACGAATAATTAAATATATGTTTTTGTAGAATGACTCTCGAACGTAAAAAATCCTTCAAGGTCGGCACATGTCTCTTGTACGGAGTGATTTCCCTCCCTCTTTTCCCCCTTTATTCCTTCTTATTTAATTTCGCTCCATGATTTCACCATGCGTGTCCGAATCGTTTTGACGTGATAAGTCACCGTAATTATCTCCACTCTTCCTTTTTTTTTTGTTTCTCTCTCACTCTCTCTCTCTCTCTCTCTCTCTCTCTCTCTCTCTCTCTCTCTCTCTCTCTGATAAATTTCACGTGGGTCGTTTAATTATGAATATGATTCGATGAGGACAATTCAAGGCTCGAGTAGGGTCGTATACGTCCGAAGATAATTTTATATAAATTGGGTCAAGTTTGAAAATATCTGTTACGCATGCGCGCACACACATACATACACATATGTATATGTATATATAAAAAGAAATATTTATTTTCTTCTTATCAAAATTTTCTATGTTCACCTACTAAACTGTAGTGAATCTCTACGTAAAACCTTTGACCGGATCATCGTCTCTTTGTCGATTCACATTAACAAACGATAAATGTCAATCGACACCAATCTTTGACCCACGATATGTAAATTTTAATAGTCGCTCGTAACAAAAGAAGCTATCATCGTCATTTGCATTTATTATTATTAGTTTTATTATTATTTTATTGGTCGAGTCATTTGCATTCATGTACGTATATGTGTGTTACGCACGTGGTGGAAAATAACTGGAATAAAAAGGAAAAGGAAAAAAAAAAAAACGAAGCAGTTAATGGGAGAAAGACAAATTTTGGGGGCAGGGGAGGCGGGGAAACAAAATTGAAAGGATACAACGATTATTAATTTTTGTCGAGAAAACGAAAGGAAAAATATTGAAATAAATACGCATAAAATGTATATTATGTTCTCTTTGGACTCGCATTGCTTTTCAAAAGCGTATCAATCATCGTTGACATCATCCGGAGCAGCGACCTACCGTGTCGATCCAATGTATCCGGCAATACGAGACTTTCGTCGCCGACGATAGAGAGATAGCAAGAGAGCACTCGATCGAATTGCAAATTGCCCGTATCCGGACCACGCGAACGTGTGTCGGTGCGCCATTTATTTTACGTTTAATCTCTCTTTTAAATCTCGTTAAATACATTTAAATGTTGCTCTGCCGAATGAATTTTAAGAAAAACTTAAACGCGCCTTTTTTCCTTTTTCTTTTTTTTTTTTTTTTTTTTATTTATTTTATATACAATGTTAATTATAAAGTCACATTAGGTAGAGAATAATAAATAAACGAATCGACGAAGAAAGTTAATCCCGATTAATGCTTAAAGCGTAATTCAATAAGAGTTCGAAAAATGTTTCGACGATTTCTTCGAAATTATCGATTGACATCGATCGAATGATCGAATTATGAACGATTGAAAACGAGCGCTTGTCACGCGAAATATTTTCACGAGAAGATTTGTTTCCAAGTTCAAACTAATTTTCTACACTATTCTAGATTCTATCGTAACGGTGTATAGAATAATATAATAGTCAGGAAAATCGTCGGCATGGGATCGATTATTATTTTTCTTTTTCTTTTTTATATCAATTTTGGAGAACACGCTACGTGGTTCGATAGTAGGACGGCTAAGAATTTATGTCCCAGGGGGGAAGTGTGCGATCGTAAAATCGATCCTCTCAAGTTGCATCAAAGAGTCTCATCGATGTCACTTCGTGTAATCCTTATCTCGCTTGATCGAACATATCGAAATAATACATACGTGTCTATTCTTTTGGAATTTTTCACGATTAGAAACGATAAGTTTGTTTGACTTGTTTAAAACATGTTGATCGATTTTTCTTTCTTCCGAAAGAGTGCCGTAACGATAGTCATCCTTGGCAATGACAAAACACGTAAACATTGATAAGAAAATCTTGTTATATTTAATGTCATTTTATAACATTTCAAAATGTTCACTTAAATCGATTGCAATGCTTTATGAATAATGTTCTTATTATCGAACGTAATTGCAGAATGTATTCGCGCCTGTCGGACGCGTATATTAAGGAACGGTTGATATCAGTGATCCTCGTCATTTGGCGCCACACAGTTTCAAGGTGGCTAATCTAGGCCTATTTTGTTTTCGAGAGAAATCTCGAACGTTGATCTCATCGAGAGGATATGATATCTCGTTCGCAAGACACTAGTTCTTGTCACGTGCCCAATAAATGTTCCCTTTACTACGATCCTTTTCGTACTAGTGTATACTAACGATGTTTAATTATTAAATAAATCAACGATACATACCACTATGCTTGCTCTTATATGTGTACCTAAGAACTATCAACATTACCAGTACTTTGTACGGCCAGTGAACCGTCCTCCTACACGAGTAAATAGTCTCTTTGTGTAACACACCAACAATCCTCTCTCTCCCTCTCTCTCTTTTCTGTTTACACTGTTACTTCGCACGAGTATACATTTCGATTTTCTCACTCTTATTTAACACTCGTTTTTATACATTTCTTAAAACCTAAAAACAAAGTGAAAAGGAGAAAGGTAAGACGTTGCTTCGACAAAAATCGTGACACACTTTCTAATCTTCGACACGAAATACGTGTAAGATATATATATATATATATATATATATATATATATATATATATATACGTATATATATATATATATACTTTTTCACGAATAAAAATGCGCACTAGAAGGAAGGTTTAAAGAAAGAAAAAAAAAATAAGGAACTAAGGAAAATTACCTTTGTAATGTTATGCGGCGAGAATAGTGAAAAAAAGAAATGGGAAAGACAACGAGTGTCCGCGTGACGACGCGGCAGTCCGCGGCGATCTGACTTTCGATTAAAGCGTATGGAACGAACGAATGGGTCGCCACGCCATCGTAGGGGAACCTACAACCCCCACCACTCTTCTAAGTTACCCCACCCCACTGCGGCTTGAATGCCGCGCCGGCAGCGCCTGCACCAAACAGCTCTCCCTCCTTTTCTTCATTGCTGTGACTGCCGCGTTGGTTCTTGCTGATGGTTTTCCTGATCTCCCGTCCCTATGTCCGAGACTCCTTCGATCAAACCAAATCTCCCATCCCCTATATCCTCCCTCGACCGATACCACCGACAAGGATTTTTGACATGTAATCTGAGGACCTCAGGAAACAGGAGAAGGCCCTGTAACACCTTGCGAGATCACGAATTTAATCTTTTCTCTTCCTATTCTTTGATCTCTGTCCTATTGTTCTGTTCACTTTAGCCTATATAAGAAAAGAACCACTCTTTTTAATTCGCTCGTCGAAAAAGATAAACGAATAATTTTAATTTTTCAATCGGTGAGAAAAATTTTTATTCTGCGTTCACTTTTCACCCTATTCTTTTGTTTTCTATATGTACATACATGTGTATATATATATATATATATATATATACACATATTCACATTTTTATTATTAGAGAAAGGATCTATCATAATAACGTTCTATATTACGTGGAAGGATTTTACTGCGACGTCTTAGGCGCCAGCATGTCGGTGCTCGTTTTTTCGCGCAAGGGAAGAGAAGTCGTAAAACGAGGGAGGATTTCGAAAGCGGTTCTCCCTAGGGAAATTATCTCAACAATACCAATTTGATTACTTTACAAAACTCGTGATTAATGATAAACGTGTCCATCACCATTCACTTTCTTCGTTTTTACTCGTTCATCATCATTTTTTGACCAAATTTATTTTTACATACAACTTCCATGACTCCTTTTCGTCTCGCCATACGAGAAGAAAAACAAATGTTTTCGAAGGAAAGAAATGATTCGACGGAAAGAAGAAAGGAGAAGCTCGATGTGCCGTCGCGACTAGCGGCGCCAGTGTCGTCTAAAACAACCCTCGGGAAAACGCGTGGCCCGCAAGCCCCGATGATATCGATCCAATGCGCACCCATTCGCAAATCCACCCCACCTCCTCTCTTTCATTTCTTAACAACGATCTTGATTCTTTCGAATTCTCTCATATCCCTACACTTTTCCCTCCTCCTCCTCCTCCTCCTTCTCTTCCTCCCAATTCCCCATCTATATTTTTCCTACGAATATTTCTTCAATAAGAAATGATTGAAATGTTTTTCTTTCGGCCATTAGCTACGGACTAAACTAATCTTCGATTTTATTATATCGCTTAGTTATACCGGACGTTGTCTATTTGCACGACAGTCTATTGATGGAAGGGCTCGGCACGTGGCAATAAAAAAAAAATACAAGAGAAAAGAGAGAGAGAGAGAGAGAGAGAGAGAGGAGGAGAGGGCATGCGTAACGACGATAACGTTTTTCTACAAAATGTAGAACATGAACGATCGATTAAGAAGTCACGAATAGAGCTTAACATATATCGTACGAACTCGAAACGACGTTCGCGTTATTTTCGTTTTTAATATGATATCATCGTGCTTACTAAACAAAAAGAAAAGAAAAAAAAGAATAAGTCGCAGAATAAATCGCTCTTCTAATCGGTCGATTAAACAACATTGCTCTTTCTCTTTTCGATCGCAGACCCGGTCTATGAGAAACGATGACGTCATTCGACCTTAACGTACCACGATCCTGCTCGAGTAAACGTGCAAATGTGTGCGTTTATGTCTTTCTACTTCTCTCTCTCTCCCTTTCCCACGCATGAATTCTGTTCGTAAAGATTGCGACGTCACACGATTCTGCGCTGTACGAAAAGCAGAAAGGAGGATGAGGAGGAGGAAGAGGAGGAGGAGAAGGACGACGAATATTGTGTCATAGCCTCGTTCTTCTTATATCATCGTGAGATCTGTGAGTGAAGAAAGGAATGGTGACGCCATCGATGATGAATACTCGCATCGACAAAGTCGATGATCCCGAGAAGGAATTGGAAAGATCGCTTTAGAAATTGAAATTGTAGTAAAAGTTCTACCCTCTGTTCTCTCATCTTTTTCGCTTACTTTTCTTCGAGTGATTTTACATTTAATGTATGTAAAAAAAAAAAAAAAAAAGAAAAAAAAGAAAGAAAAAAAAAAGGACAAAGAGAAAGGAAAAGAAATATTCTTTAAAATGCATAAACCAATAAACACAGTCTATATAAATAGTTGAAAGAAAAGGTTTAACAAATAATTATATGTAGATCGTATACGCGTTGTTCGTGGTATAGCATAAATAACATTCATGTTTGAAACGTGATAACGAGTAAGAAAATGATGTCATAATCGATAACGCTGTCATGACTATTTCAAGCGTACCGTCATTTAACACGATTTCCTTTCGTATTATTATTATTATTGTTATTATTATACACGCGCGTAATTAAGATCTGTTAAATTAAAACGAAAAAAAAAAGGAATAAATCTAAAGAGAGAGATAGCGTATATCGTTAATCTATTAGAATATTTTTTTTCGACTATGAAACTGCAAGAATATAGACACGGAAGATAATGTAAACGGTGAACTCCAAGGGAACACGAAGTGTGTCCCACTTGAGTCGACCTGAAAGGTCATAAATCTCTAACCTCAGTGGTTCTCAAAATGTAATTTACGGATATCCCGAGGATTCTCAAGAAGAATCTCTAAGAAAAAGCTCGCAGCAGTACGATTTTAATCGTAATCCCTGTGAAAAGTCATATTGTGCCGCATAAAAAGAATATATACGGAATGTTTACAGCGTATACTTTTTATTATTTTGTCATTCATTTACATACAAATATTTTCAAGATACGTCTTAAGAAACGAAGTAGTCGCCGATATTCAGTGCTCGCTTTTTAATTCGCGCCATTTCTTGTTCTTTTTTTTTCTTTTTCCTTTTTTTTTTTTTTTTTTTTTTTTCTTTTATTCTTTTAATCCTTTCTCCTTTTTCTCTCTTTCTCCTCTCTTACCACTTTAACCGGCACGGTTAAACATTGTTTGATACAAATTTGTTCGTCCCCTTTACCCCGTCCCCATCTCTCTTCAAATACATAAAACTCCCATTTTGTTCATCCCTTCTCCCTCCCCTAATCTTGCATTTTGTAATTTTCTTCTTTTTTTCTTCCTTATCGTCGAGCTCCGCTTCGATTCGGCCCTCGCCGTCTTTCGTTAATAATACGTAATACGTTATAAAATGAAGCTTCCTATCTCTTATTTACCTTTATAATAATTATAATCATAATAATAATAATAATAATAATGATAATAATGATAATAATAATAATAATGATGATAATAATAATAATAATGATAATAATGATAATGATAATGATAATCCTGTCAACGTACGGATCAACAAGGAATAGGAATACGGTCCTACCAATTGACGATGGCGGACTGATCCGTAGGAATACAAGTTGCATGTCGTCGATCGAAGGATATCGAAGATTTATCTGATCGATTTTGTTTATAAGAGAAACGAGCGCAACGGGTCCAAATGGATTATAATAATCGCACTTTTTCGTAAGCACGTTGGCTTATTTAAATTAGCCTCGTATTCTATAAATTATTGTTTAATTGTGAGAACCTTTTCTCTTCTCTTCCTCTTCATTTCCCTTCCTTCCATCCTTCTTTCCCTCGTCCTCGTCCTCGTCCTCGTCCTCGTTTTACTCTTCATCTTCGTCTTCTTCGTTAATAACAATTATCCTTAATTAAGTAGACATCGTTTACAATCGCTCGTATTCGCTCTTACAGAAAAAAAACCCATTCGAACGAGTTATCTTCTTTATTTCTTTTTTTTCTTTCCTTTTTTTTTCTTTCTATTATTTCTTTTTTTTTTTTTTTTTGGCAGTCGATCATTGGAGTTTTACGTAATACGTATAGTTTGTTTAAAAGTTAATTGAGAACAATGTATTATATCACCAGTAGTCGCATTTAAAAAATGTTTGCGAGAGAGAGAGAGAGAGAGAGAGAGAGAGAGGGGAGAGAGACAGAGAGAGAGAAAAAGTACAACGATACGTCTCGATGTACAACGATTTTCTGAAGTGACTTTTTTCTTTTATTTTTTTATTTTTTATTTTTTTATTTTTTTTTATTTTTTTATTTTTTTATTTTTTTTTCTTTTTTTTTTCTTTTCTTTTTTATTATATATGCATCCTGACTCAACGCAAAATTTCAGATTTTATGTCGACGAGCGTGATTCCATACATCGCACCACGTTGGAATCTGCTTACTGTCATCGCGGGATCGATGTTGCTCCGGCAGAGAAAAAGAGACATTATGAGAACTTAAGAACTATTCTCTTTTTCTTTTCTTTTTTTTTTTCTGTCTTTTTTTTCCCCACCCTGATTCGTTCATCTCGTTCGTCGAATTTTCAAAGAGACATTGATTTTCTCTTCCGAGCAAAATCGTATCCCCCATTTGGCTTAAAGTATAAACGCTTAACAAGTTAATCTTTGATCATCACATAAGTAAAATCGACTTATCATTATTATTATTATTATTATTATTATTTATTTATTTATTTATTTATCTATTTTTTTTATTACTTTTTCTTTTTTTCCTTCTTTAAATGCCTTCCTCCGCTTAAGAATAACTCTTAATACGAATTTCTTGATGAAACAAAAACGCTCGCGATCGACGACAAAGGTTATTTAAGTTACTTGGTTTAATCGATTATATACAAAATCATTAGATATCTTCTAGAAATATAAAAAACCGGATTCACGGAGGGGGAAAAAGGTAAACTTGGACGATGATGTCAAAAAATGAGGGACTTTGTTCTTTCTTTCTTCTATTCGCGTCGATGATCGCGAGCGTTCGAAAAAGCGTCTGGTTCTTAATCCTTTATATATTTTAATGGTAGCACAGTAATTACAATACACAGTGTTTATTAAATGGCCTCGGTTACTATATCTTTTTTCTCTCCTCCTTTCCCTCATCGATTATATTTATTACGGACATTTCCACTTATTATCTTTTCTGCTTGTTCTTATTCTAGTTTTTTTTTTCTCTTTTAGTTTTATTTTGACCTCTCTCGTACATCTCGCTTGATTCTTAAATAATTTTTTAATTATAACAAACACTCTTAATACTCGCGTTAGGACTACCATAGTAAAATTATAGTATCTATCATATATATACATACATATATGTATATATATGTATATATGTGTGTGTATGTTTCTGTGTGTGTTTGTATATATAAATGCATTCTAATACTAAAAAAGGTAATTGCGAGTGCCGCAGCTGTTTTCTTCGCGTTAACAATTTTGCAGCGATCTTCTCTCTTATTTCTTCTTTTTTTTTTTTTATCCTTTTTTCGACGATATACTCCCTTTAAAAAAAAAAAGAAAAGAGATCGCCGCTTCCTGAAGAGCACACTCAACACCCATTTTTTTTTAATCCGATTCTTCTCTCTTTCATTCGCACGTGTCTTTCATACACACATTCTCTCTCTCTCTCTCTCTCTCTCTCTCTCTCTCCCCCTCTCTTGTTTGCTTTCATTTTCTACATAGTTAAGGTGTAACGTATTATCGCAACATTTCGAATAAAGGTCGAACGATCGTGTCCCGTTGCGATTATTATACAAGGATCGTTGTTCTACTTCAGGCCAAGTCGATCCAGATTTAAAGCTTCCAGATTAATTAAAAATGTATTAGATCGAGATCGCGATCTCGCCTATGTCGATACTACTACCATCAATAGTTTCGACGATTTATTTTAGGATACAACGCATACGCAAATACATACATACGTACATACATACATACATATATATATATATATATATATATATATATATATATACACACATATATATATATGAATATATATGTGTATATTTGACAGCTCGTTTATCGTCGGTTATCAAGATCGAAAGTAACGAGGCACGATCGCCGTTTTGGATTCTTCGTCCACGATCTCGAACGTTAGGAGAAAAATAAAAGAGAAAATAAAAATAGTAAAACGAAAAAAAGAGGATGAAAAAAGGAAAAAAGAAAAAAGAAAAGGAAAAAAGATAAGATCAGAAGTAACCTATTACCGAACAAATTCGATGATAGCAAATTTTCTCTTTCGTTAATCGAATTTATTTATTTTCTCTCTCTCTCTCTCTCTCTCTCTCTCTCTCTCTCTCTCTCTTTTATTCCTTCACATTTCTCCCTTCCCTTCCTTTCTTCATCCCTTTAAGTTTCTCACGACGAGACAACATGATTCTACTTCGGTGAGAAGTATTCTACATTCTTAAAAAGCGTTGCTCCTTTTCTTTCCTTCTTTCTTTCTTTCTTTATTTATTTATTTGTTTGTTCGTTCGTTCATTCATTTATTTATTTTTTGTTTTCTTTCTTGCTTTTTTCTTTTCCATTGTTCGTTAAATGTTTATACAAAGTTTTAACCCATTTATAGCGGTTACACTTAATATCTACGATATAATGCGTATCATTGAATATACCGAGCACTATTCGAAGAACTATTGCAAAGGCATCAAGGAACCATCCCTCCCATTCTCGCGATTTCTTACGACGACGTGCGTTCCGTCATATGAAAACTCGATTCGATGATTTCATTAATTATTTCATAATGCGTACGAATAGTCCCGAACGTCCCCGTACGAGAAATCGGTAGATCCTTGGAGGAACTTGCGTCGTTATTATATATTTTTTTTTCTTTTTTTCTTTTCTTTTTTATTTTATTTTCTTATACACTCCTACGAAACGACAACGATGAATGCTTTAGGTACTTGGTAGTTTTTTTTCTCTCACTCTCTCTTTCTCTCTCTCTCTCTCTCTCTCTCTCTCTTTCTCGAGTAATAACTTCGATCAAGGGATGATGAATCTCCAAAAAAGCGTGAGTAACTATTATTATTATTATTATTATTATTATTATTATTATTATTATAATTATAATTATTATTATTATAATTATTATTATTATTATTATTATTATTATTATTATTATTATATTATTATAATTATTTTTATTGTTGTTGTTGTTGTTGTTGTTGTTGTTCTTGTTCTTGTTACTATTATTATTATTACTAGATGAAAGAAAAAATGGAGGGGGAAGGGAATAAGAGAAGAGAGGAAAAAAAAAGAAAGTAAAAGGAATGCCATAATCGAGACGTAAGAATGTGAATGTTTCTCTCCTACGTTCGAGAACGTCCTTCACAAAGAATATAAAAAAGATAAATGTCGAGATAGAGAGAAAAAGAAAGAGATAGAGAAAGAGAGAGAGAGAGAGAGAGAGAGAGGGAGATTGTCGCGTCAAAGGAACGTGCTCGTGCCCTCTCCTCCCTTTCTTTTTAATAATCAAGAAAAAACAAATATTACAATTAGTTCTATAAATGTTAAAGAATTCTTCTCTTTGAATGCGAGTCAGGAGTGTCGAACAATAAACAAATTAAAACGGCGTACGTGAATGAATGAATGAACGTATGTATGTATATATGTACATATATACATGTATATATGTACGTATCTATATATGCGTGCGTTCGTGCCCATGTCTCCCATCGTATTTATTTCCATCTCTTAGGATTTTGTATAATGCGTGTGTATACTCGTGTTATGCGATAAAGAAGAAAGTGAACTCTAGTAAAAAGTCAAAAAAAGATAATTATAATTGGAAAAAGATAATAACAAAGACAAAATTACATATGCTATGCACGTACGTATACGTATGTATGCATGTATGTATGTATACATATATATATATATATATATATATATATATATATATGCATAAAAATCTTCCTTTGAAAGTTCAGCAGCGTGCATCTCACTAACTCCGTCTTTCGTTCGCTTACGTGCGGTAAACTCTGCTTCTCTCTCCCTTTCTTCTTTCTTTCTCTTTCTCTCTCTTTCTCTTTCTCTCTCTCTTTCTCTCTCTCTCTCTTTCTCTTTACGTTTAGCGTAAAGTAAAAAATAAATATATATTATGTTGGAAGAACCATGCGCGATGATAATTTATATTTACAAAGGTAAGAAAACGATATTAGAAATTACTTTAAGAAAATATATAGATAAAAAATACCGATCCGTGTACAATGATGATGACGTAGTACGCATGCCTGGCGCGTATCTAATTGCATATTTTAATAATTGCGTATCAATTGCATATCACGTGCTCATACACGCGCGATCTTCTCTTTTCTTTTCTTTTCTTTTCTTTTCTTTTCAGTTTCTTTTTTCTTTCAATTTTGCTTTCTCCTATCCTTAATTGCGCTTTTTTAATTCCCCTCCATTTCTTCCCATCTCAACGTATATATTATTAATCATTCGTTTTTTCTCAATGAGAAGAGAAAAATCAAGAATTTAAACACGACTTTTCCATCTGTCATTTTTATGAAAAGTCGAATCGAAAATGTTTAAAAAAGCTTAGTCGTTCTAATGATGCGTTACTAAAAGTAGAGTTAGTATCATCGATATCGTATCAATATATGTATGTGCGTGCGTATGTGTGTATGTGTTTTGCGCGCGCGCGTGTATATATATATATATATATATAAAATATATAAAAAAGAGATATATAAAATTATAAGAGGATTTCACAATTATCCTTGTAAAAAAAAAAGAAATAAAAAAAAAATAAAAAAATAAAAAAAAACATTCCCACGGGCGATCTGTAATAATTTTTGTTTTCCATTGTTCATTCGTTATTTTCATTCTTTCCCTCTTCTTCTTTTCTTTGACGTTGTTCCTTTTCTTTCGTTCTTGTTTTTCTTCTTTCTTGACTCTTCTTCAATTGATATTATTCGGTGCATTTGAAACACCGAAGAAAAAGAAAACCGATAACGCCACTCTCTCTCTCTCTCTCTCTCTCTCTCTCTCTCTTTCTTTCACACACTCACACACTCTCTAATTATTTTTCCATTCCGACGACAGACTAGAAATCGTTTCGACGAACCGGCATACATTCGACAAAATTTCGAATTCCTTAGATTATTTCTAATACTTATTAATAATACGTATGAGAAGATTATTATTATTTATAATTCACGGCGCGAAACCTCGAAAAGGAGAAATCGTTTTACGTATAAGCGAAACTTATATCCTGTCTTCTCGTCAGCCTTTAAAAGGAAAACCCATCGCGACTTTCGACGCGATATCATCGTAGAATATACGGATGATCGGGGTTTTATAACCGTTCGTATAAAATGGAATTTCTTGGATGCGCCTGGCAAATGGTATACGTGTTATTTATGTATTTATATGTAGATCGGTAAATCGGATAAAGAGTTTTAGCTCGGTAAAATTCTCGACTGGGTTAAGTCATCGTGCCGCTTTATATATATATAAAAAGAAAAAAAAGAAAAAAAAGAAAGAAAAAAGAAAGAAAAGAAAAAGGAAAAAAAAATTCTTTCGCGAATGCGGCTAATCCGATGATGACTGAAATAGAGAAATGGTAAACGACTGTTCAAACGATCGTGTACTTGGTGTATGTGCTAGCGTGTCTGTTAATTCAGCGTATATACATACATACGCGTATAAAAGGTACGTTATCATTTTGTGTTTTTCATGCGACTTGTTAAATTAACTTTTACAATTTTCTCTTTTTATCACGTTTACGACAATAGCCGATGGGCAGTGCCATCGTCGAGTATACGCAGTGTACAATGTAACGTATCGGTTTACGAAAAAAAAACCAACGAAACAGAAAAAAAGAACAAAAAAGAATTACTTATGCCGAAACGATTTGACATAGATTATTTGAAGAAAATAACGTAAGAAAATTCTTATCAATGTTACAAGCGCAACGCACTGTTCTAGCGTCTCTATTATTATTATTATTATTATAATAACGCATTTATCTTACGTTGCATCCGAGACGTAAGAAATATTGCGAATCTGATTGTCCAAAGTCGTGGCTGTGTCGCGATGCTTTATAAAAAAAGAAAAAAAAAAAAATAATAATAATAACAATAATAATAATAATAAAAAAATAAAAAAGATAAAAAACAAAACGACAAACAAAAGAGTACTTCGCTTCGATCTTCTGTTCGCATTTGGAATGTATCGTCCTGACGTAGATACGTATTTTTGCAATTGGATTCATTCAAAACTTACGCGAAAATCTAAATGAAACTAAATGCTCTCTCTCTCGCTCTCTCGCTCTTTCTCTCTCTCTCTCTCTTTCTCTTCAATTATGTCAAGGAGTAAAATGTGCCACGACGTTGGTGAATGAATTCTGTACATTTATCGTTTATAACGAGATCGTTATTCTATCTGTCTTAACGTTATTACAAAATGCTTTAAAAATCCTACTTGATCATATGAGATTAAAAAATATATGATAATGAACCGTCGTCGCGTTGCGTCAATTGAGCTAATCTTCAATTTCATTATATTCTCGATGGGAAAACTCGATAGAAAAAAAATCAAAAATCAAAAAAAAAAAAGAGTGAAAAAAAGAAAAAAAAAATCACCGAAAAGCTATTTGCTTATACGTATACACGAGTCACCGTGATTATGTAAATATGTTACAAAAGTTTTATTATAGTATTTGCACGAATGTTAACGTAATTTACGTTGAATGTACTGTGCGTGAATAATTGTTCGTTTTTAACGTGATTATCATTTAACTTAACGATATGGATCGCCTTCATGTGCGTATAAAATCCTAAATTTATGATGGAATTATGAACGATTGTGCGGCTCAATTGATCCAACGGTATTTCACGATTATTTTTTTTTTTTACTTTTTTCTTTTTTTTTTTCTTTTTTTTTCCTTTTTTTTTGTCGTAATAGGTAACCAAGGTGTACACGATCACTTAAGATACTAAGCTAGGATAACGTACTTACACACAAATGATCGATATACATGGTATAACTACACTGCGTTCTCGCAAATATGTAATAAAAACCTGTATGTGTGAATGTCGATAATGCTTCGGTCGTGCTATCATCTAATCAAATCTTTCGTTTCTCTCTCTCTCTCTCTCTCTCTCTCTCTCTCTCTCTCTCTCTCTCTCTCTCTCTCTCTCGCTCTCTCTCTACCCTCTCCCACCCTTTCTCACCCTCTTTTCTTCTCTCTTTCTCTCTCCTTCACTGTCTCCTCTCCTCTTCTCGTCCTTATATCCTTTAGTCGTGCGGATTAGTTTCGTTCGTCGTCTTTTACCTTCTACTCAGTTCTGTTCTTACCGCTAAGGAAAGGGGAAAAATAAAAGTTAATTAGAATCCTATCTAACGTCGATTCGACTTAATTTAGATTCCTACCATCGATTATTTCTTGCTTCATCTTTTGAAACTCTTTGCGCACTTCCTTAATTATCTCCGCTTTAAATGCCTCCATTTCTTGTGCCGTCAACGAGGAACCATCGTTAACGCCATTAACTTTGAGAAGCGTGTCCTCGGAAGCGGAACCAAACCTTTTTCGAACCGACTTTGGTGATTCGGCTCCGTTAGAAAATTTATTGTTTGACGAACTGCTCTTATCCCAAGACTTCTTGTCGGGCGAACTTTCGGGTTCCTAAAAGTATAGACGCGAGCGTTCGTAATAAAACAAGACGTTTTGACTCGTAAGGGAGAGGGAGAGAGAGAGAGAGAGAGAGAGAGAAGAACATTTTGTAAAAGCTGGTCTCGTTTAAACGAACCGGTGGTTGTTCAGGTTGCTTCTTCTCAACGGCAGCGCGTCTACGTGCCAGCGTTTTCGCCATCTCGTCCATCATAGAAGCCATTCCGCCACCTCCGCCTCTTCCCAACGTCCCGTAATTGCCACCACCTCCTCCGCTTCCGCTACTGCTGGTACTCGAACCACTATTTTCGACGGGCTGCGTTTGCTGCTGGCGAAGAGAAGAAGATACGTTGTTTAGATAATAAAACGACGAGAGTTTAAGTTTTTCGTCAACATACCAACCTGCTTTTTCTTAAGCCTGGCAGCCTGTAGGGCCGCAGCGAGAGAATTGGCATCCGGTTGCGGTGGATCGTTGTTTGTGGTCACGGTGGACGAAGGGGACGAGGATACGACCACGGGAGCGGTCGAAGCGGAAGAAGAAGAAGAAGAAGCGGAAAGATTCGAGGGATTACTTGCATTAGGCGCGGGTGGAGGAGGAGGTGGAGGTGGAGCAGCGGGACCAGCCGCCAATGGTACCATGGGAGGCGGTGGTGGAGCATAAGCGTTAGCAGCGACCGCGTGGTGTCCTCCGCTGGCATACTGGTTCACCGAATTCGAGGGGGTACCATAAGGATTCGCGCTGGCGACAGCCTGCACTTGTCCGGTAACGTAAGACGGTGGCTGTGGTTGCGACACGACACCGTACTGCGTTTGGCCTTGTTGCTGAGCTACCACAGCGGCAACGGCGGCAGCAGCGTATTGGCTAGCCGCCGAAGCTGTACCGGCGGCGTACTGAACGATCGAACTGTTGCTCGCGTACTGATTGTTAGGGCCGCTACCGCCACCGGCACCGTATTGCGTACCCTGACCGCCGACCACAGCATACTGATTGGTCTGACTGGTCTGACCAGCCTGACCACCGCTACCGTACACGTTACTACCCTGTCCGTTGTTCCCGTAAAAGCTGTTCTGACCGGCAGACGCGTACTGATTCGGATTCTGACCTACGACCACGACGGATCCGGTAACGTTTGGATTCGAATACTGATTGTTACCGGGCGCTCCTCCGCCGTACTGATTACCCTGATTCTGTGCCGCGTAGATCGATTGCGATTGAGATTGCGTTTGGGAGGATGGCGATTGTGCGTACTGATTTATCATCATCGGGGGTGGCGGTACGGGTGCATTGAAGTTTATCATAGACGGCGGACACGGAGGAGCGGGTGGTGCCGCGGGTGGTTGCGGTGGTGGTACCGGAGGTCCACCTCCGCCAGCGGATAAAGGACCACCGGCCGTAGAGACTATCGGTCCTTGCATCCCCTGAATCGCCGGTTGCTGTTGCGGTTGCGTCTGCTGTTGAGCGGCTTGTTGCTGCTGTTGAGGTTGCGGCGCCGGTGGTGCGGACGACGTTCTGTGATGACCCGATTGTTGCTGCTGTTGTTGCTGCTGTTGCTGCTGCTGTTGCGTCGTTGGCGGACAGCTCGGTGAAATGGCGCTCGGACTGTTCGTTGCTGTATAGAAGCGTTTCAACGTTCTAACCAATTTCTTTCTTTTTTCTTTTTCTTTTTTATTTCCTTTTTTAAACCAACGCCCTAATCCTCCATATACTTATACAAATTAATTCTCATAATAACGAATGGTTATAACTTACGAGAAAGTTAGAGTCCATTATCACAGTTACCAACGACAGCCTGTAAGAGTGCTCTTAAATAACGTACCTTGACTCTGTTGGGACATTCTACGCTCCTGAATGATCGCCACGTCTTCTCTGGTCATAGTCCTAGATTCAGAACGAAAACGATTACAATACAAAACGACGGTGTTACACGTAGGATGATGCACGTATGGTTAGTGCAAAGCGTGTTCGATCAGCCAACTAGACTAACAAATAGAAAAGTATTATGTCTCTAGCGATCAGCTATATCTAGAGAACAATGGTGTCTAAAGTTCGTGTTAACCACCCTAGCGATAACAATTCCTCCTATTAACCATGGGTTCTTGAGAAAAGGTTTATATGTTATATCTATTCGACGTACATATGTATATCAATAAATAGAGACGAATAATATGCAGTCGTTCGTAATCTCGAAGCGATATTTGTTCGAGATTAAATTACTACAGCAGGCTACCGCTAAGGTGGATAAATATTAATATCACGTTACAGACCCCGTAAGGACGCTCGTGGAATATGTCAACTAACGTCTAAAATTTATCGATAAGTTCAACGCATTATTTACATAGATTATCGCTATTACTATTATTTTATGCGCTTCATCTAACAAGTACCAAAGGAGGACCCGGCGCTATATACGAGCGTTGGGATGAAAAAGCCATGGATATAAGATAGAGAAAGAGAAGGTGGAGAGAATGAGTAAACACAGCTGAGTACCCGAGTACCGTTTCTAATCTTGTACCGTCGTGTCTACTGCATCTGCATTAAACACTGCCCGTGTGAGATATCCAACGCGATTACTATTCGACGAATTTCTTTATAACATTTTCATATACCCGTCGGATCTTTTCGAAAAAAAAAAGTTGAAAAGAAAAAAAATTAATAAAAATAAAGAAAGAAAAAAAAGACAAATTAAAAAAAGAAAAAAAAAGGTGAATGAACCAACGCGAGCGAAAGGACGTCTCCCGGTTTCAGTTTTTAATACGATGAATATTTTTCTCTTCTTTTCTTTTGCAAAAAGAGAGAGCGAGAGCGAGAGAGAGAGAGGGCGTTCGTTCAACCGAGAAAAACATTTCTCGGAATGGATGGTTTCAATATAAATACTGGCGAGCGTTGAATGGTGAGACAAGTAGAAAAACGAATTGCCGTAGCTCCTCGAATGGCTCGTACGCATTAACGAACGATGACTATTTTCAATGGAACTTCGAGCGAGCACACTCAGCGACAACGTGGCTTGATATATTACACGAAAATGCAATATCTCGAATCGGAATTATAAATTTCCCTTTCTCTTTCTCTCTCTTTCCCTTTTTTTCCTCTTTTTTTACAATTACAAGTACGAAACGTAACGCGAAAAATCAAAAACGACCACGTATACTGACATTTTACGATTTCGAGTTATTTTCGTCGACGGTCGACACCGTCCCGCATACACTCCGAACATAATTTTCGGAGGTCTCGAAAAGGTTATTTCCTTTCTCTCCATTTATATTCGTACACATTCACCAGAGTACGTGTTGTAGGAAACTTAAGCATTGAAATGTCAAAGAAATGTTTAATCAATTAGAAGAATGCAAAAGCTATCATTGCATCGTGTGATAGAGTGATCGTGATACTAGTGTGGGTGGGGTTCGTGGGGGGGGGGGGGGGGGGGTTCGGTCAAAAAATGAAAGTCATTAGAGGACAAAGTTTGAAAGGGTGAAATGATTTTCAAACTAAGTATATGATATCGTAAGAAATATTGTGTGAAATTATTTCGATAGGCAGATTTGTTCCTTCTTCTCTTTGACATTATCAAAATGTTTTAGCTTGTAAAAATTGAGATTATGAAAGATCGTCGAATGAATTTAACACAAAATTTCTTTTACGATCAGACTTGAGATATCCCAAATTGTAAATCACGAGTACATGGATAATATCGTCGCTTAAAAGGCGCAAAATCACCTCGTGAGTCCCTCGGCCGGTGAGCCACGCGAACAGCCCACCTGAATGACGGTGGTGACGGCGTTACTAACGGATGGATGATGACTGGGGGTTGGTGTCGGGGGCCCCACGGAGAGACCCGTTTGGCCCCCGGCAGGAAGATGGCCCAAAGACAAGGAGACTCGCGCGCTATGACCTTGACTGGAACCACGCAACTATGACCAAAGGCTCTCAACCCAAAAGGAAGGGGGCTGCTGATTGAACGTCTACGCGTTTTCTTCGAGAAAATTCACGAGATTTCTAACGTTTTGATATAAAAAAAAAAAAAAAGAGAAAAAAAAAAGAAGAAGAAAAAGGAAAAGAAAAAAAAAACAGAACCACAAATAAGGAAACGCATGTACGTTCTTACAGCGGAGCCTTAAATCTTCGTAACCGAAGTAGTAATTTTATCCAGCGATACTGGACGATCGGTAGGTTCGGTACGAATGAATCAAACTGTTTTTCGCTCGATCAAAATGATCGAATAAATTTTAACGAACGGTCGGAACGAAAAGTTCGTTCGAGCTGAACAGTGCGATACAATGACTTTGACAAATGAATATTTCAAACTCGTTCGATGATTCTAATAATAAAACGCTTCTACGACACGGCATTCTTTTTAATGTGATCGTCCGTAGACAGGACAAGAAAAAAAGAAAAAAGAAAAGAAAGTGTTAACAAGCAAAAGATCACCGACCTGTATCCCATGTCCTCCTCGTACTGAGCATTCGCTAGCTGCTGCTGCGGCTGTTGTTGTTGCTGCGGCTGTTGCTGTTGTTGTTGCTGCTGCTGCTGCTGTTGCTGTTGTTGCTGCTGTTGTAGTTGCTGTTGTTGCTGCTGCTGCTGCTGCTGCTGCTGATAAACAGGTTGCTGCTGAGTCGTCGGTGCGACTGCCGGACCCAGACTTCTTGATATGTTGCTTCCGTTGCTTAGCACCTACGCAACCGGTCGAACAATTGAATCGAATTGAATTGAATTATACTCTGTTAAATGTCCTGGGACTGCGGCATCGAGGAGGGTAAGCGTAAATGCAGGGAAAAATTTAATACTCGCACCTACATTAATTTCGGGCCATCGAGAGAGAAGGTCGAAAAAAGAAATGATCGTTGATTCAACTAAAGGCTTATTAAGTTAAATGTAATAATCTTCGGAGTAATTTACAAGATAAGATGCAAATTTAGATTATCGAAAGAAAAAAAGTTTCTTAAGTATCTTTGGAAATGTTCCAATGTTGTCTTTTCCCTGTTCGAGTTATTATATAAACGAAAGAGAAAGAGTTTCCAGATAATTAGTAGATATCTCAATTAAAAGTGTCACGTCGGTAATGAGATACGATCAATTCTAAGATCACCGCGACTAATTGTAATTGCCACGAAACTAATTATTCCCCCGCTCTTTATCCTGCGATATTAACGATGCGATGACGAAGCGGTGTCTTTTGCAATTTATACCGAAAAAGAGATGCAAGGTCGTTTGGAGGAGGATGATGACCGAAATTAATTTAACAGACCACCCTCTTTTTGTCTGGATAACCACACGATAACGGTCAGCTAATAGTCGTCGTCCTGTCCCGGTAGCTAACAAGAGCTATCGTGAAAGAGGGTCCGAGAATGAAAAATCATCCTAGAAAAAAATTTCTCATAGTTTTTCACGAATTTTGAAGCTTATCGAAGATATAAAAATAGATTTATCGGGTAACTAATCGCAAACGTCGAAATGATTTGGAAACTCTTACGTGTGACTTGAATACTATCTGATAAGTTTATTTTTTTTTTTTCTTTTTTTTTTTTCCAACATGAAGAGAAAACTTACGTCAAGAGCTTGAAGCATAGCAGTCGCAAAAGCGTCGGCATCGTCCTTACTAGAAAAATTCAGTCCGTAAACCTGCTTGTTGTCTCTCCATTGATGGAACGTGACCGTTGCTTGATTATATTTCAGTCCTTTAAGGATGGCGCAATTGATAACGATCTCGTGATCCTGTAACTTTCTCCCAACGACGCGGAAGGTGTTGTTCACCTGATGGTGATATAGCTGGACCTTGGAAAGTCCTGCCGAGGTACCACTCGGTATCCATTTTTTGTTGACGTCGTCGTAGACCATCACCGCCGCCCGAGCGGATGATATGCTCACTTCGCTGAAAATAATTAGAGAGAAAAAAAAAAGTTGTTCTTTAATTACGATGAAAAAGTTGGTAAAGCCAGGGATCATCGTTCGTAGTATGATAAAAAAGAGAAAAAAGAGAGAGAAAGACAGAGACAGAATGAAAAAGCTTCGTTAAGATGAATCTTCCGCGACCAGGATAGGTATCTGCTAACTACGAGCATTTGCATTTGCTCGTTAGCGATTTAAATAACTCTCAAGCGTGAAAAACCTTCGACTTCTTGATATAATTCGATAATTCTCTTGCAATTAATTAATAATGTTACTCGTAACGTTTAATCGTGGTATACCAGCTCAGATTTCTAATCAGCCAATGCAATCGCTCGCGAGACGGTATTCAACAGCGTAGCATATAAATATATAAATATATATATATATATGTATGTATAGAGCTACATATCTAGCTATGTACTTAGGTATAAAAGTATGCTATGCAACTATATTTTTCTCTAGAACATTACGCGTGAAAGTAGCGTGACTCGATTTGCTAGCTAAAAAAGAACGCCTAAGGTCGACGTAAAAGTGAGAACGCAAAGCAGCTCATTGACATACGTATGTTCATATACTTATATATATATATATATATATATATATATATTATGTACGTATCACCAGGAGCCGAGTAGTCATTCAATTTGTTTGCGTAACATCTAATCCAATGAAAAATCCCTTCGACTTCTCGTCCGGTTTGAGTGTCGTTCGTGTATCGTACGAGATCGAATCTCTTCTACTACATCGCTGTAAGCACGCGCGTTTATTTGTACCTCAAAAATCATTTCGAGTTTTCTCACGTATCCATGTAAAACGTCTGTGAATGGAAAGAGAAAACGTTTTGAATGACAATAATGTAAAAAAAAAAATTCATCTTTTTGTTTCTTTTTTATTTTTTCGATAAAGAGAAAAGTGAATGGTTCGAAAACGTTTTCTCGATAGGATCGCATATCGTATCGCTAAAGCGCGCATTTCGAATACCACGAGATGAGAAAAGCTCGCTTAGTATTTATGATTACTTTTTTTCCTTTAAAAACATGACTCTTATCGTTCTCGCGACGATGCCAAAGCAATAATCCGCATTTAATCTCTAAAGGACACACCTTTCAGAGTAATTAAAAAAGAAGAAATGAAAAGAAAGATATGGATAGAAGAAGAAAGAAAATGTTCGGTTAAGTTCCACGAGAGATTATTTCCGACGATAAATCCGCAAGGCTTTCTCGGTTCGCGGAGAGATTGAGAACGTGAGCTGTTTCAACGGGCTACACGTTGATTCGAAACGAAACGATGCTGCTGTTGCTGCTGCTGTTGCTATTGCTGTTGCTGCTGCCACTACTGCGCTTCTTGTAGACGGATATTTTTCTTGCTTCCTTGGCTTCGACGACGAGACGAAGAGATCACGTTTTAAAGAAAGAAAGAAAAAAAAAAGAAAGAAAGAAAGAAAGGAAGAAAAAAAAAACAGGTCGGAATATCTCCGAAAATGACACGAAGCGTATCTTCCACCTCGATCATCCTATATAAAATCTCTTTCCTGTGTATTTTCGTATATACAAGTTTTTGTATATATATAAACACGGAAAGAGAAAGCACAGAAGAAAAAAAGAAAGGTAAGAGAGAGAAAGAGAGAGATTAATGAAAAAAGGAAGGGGAAACTCGATCGAAATTTCGAAAAAGGAAGAAAAAAGAAAAAAAAAACGGGCAAAATGGTGGTGTCTCGGGAAAATGTTCCTGTGAAATAGTTTTTTGTTTTCCTTCTCTCTTTCTCTCTCTCTCTGTCTCTCTCTGCCATATCGGATGGCGCCTGTCGAGGATACCCGACGAAAAAAAAAAAAAACCGGCCAGATAGAGGATGAGAGATAAAAGCCGATATTAGCATGTAGCACTACCATGCCCAGTGATATTTCCAGATAGGTAGCTCTCGTCGATTCGTCGTTGCTTGTTATCGCGACAAGACCGTATTGCTTGTGGTGGTTTCATCGATAGCGATGCTGCCTACTTTGCATCGCATCCATGTTCACGCTTGGTTCGAGATGGGTGTACCGTTAGATCATCGTCCTCCTAAGTCTTCCTCAACCTGTTACCTCGACTTTGTTGCTATTTCAAAAGAAACTTTCGATCTTTCGCGCAAGACGAACTTATAACTCTCCATCGAACTGTTACAATTACTCTCCGTTGAGATTTCCGATACCGTGAATGTATAAGTTCTACTTCTCTTTGATTTGCTTCTTCTTCCTACTACTCCTCCTCCTCCTCCTCCTCCTCCTCTTTCGTCGTCTAGCCGGTTTCGAGTTCTCAATGTATCATTCTGATAGAACGAGAGAGAGAGAGAGAGAGAGAGAGAGAGAGAGAGAGAGAGAGTGCGGTATTAAAGAGAGTTTAGTAAAAGTCAAGCTCAATCCCACGTCGTACATGCATACATATGTACATTTCGATTACATCTCGCTGTCACTCGAATAATCGACGTGAACTGTGCGATCAACGAATTATTCTTATCCGCTTCTTCCGCTCGAAATCACAAATGACATTTCACGCTGCTTCGATTCGTACGATCGGGCTTTTGCTTTGCGACCAGTTTTATCCGAAAAATGAGATGAAGTTCCTTTTAGGAAAAATGAACGATATCGTTTACGTTTTTTAAACGAATTTATATAAAATCGAAACACGTTCTCGCATTAGTAACCAATAATCACATTTAGTAACTTTTGACTAAAGCTACACTTAACGTTCTAAACGAATTAAGATGATAATAACGTCAACGTTGAAGCGTTATTCGCGTATATTGAGCTAAAACTTTCTATTTTAATCGTGTTTCCGTTTGCCCCGATAATCGAGTTCACCTCCAGTACGAGATTCTGATCCGTTCGGTTTGGAAAATGAGAGGAAAATAAACAAAGACGACGATAAGAAGGAGAAGATGAGGACGAAGGGAAAAGGAGTGGTGGAGAGGGGGTGTAACCCTAAGCACGATAAAATTAGCTCATCGATTCACGGAAGAACTCCTGGACGGTGTTACTTTCACCGCGATTGATCGTTAAAACAAGTCTCCGTTCGGTCGCGAAACAGGAACAGGACGAGGTAGGATGTGGGTAAGATACTGCCACATCCATCACTTCCTCCTCGGTGCTGTTGCACGTACTACACTTACTACTCGACACCGAGCTAGAAGTAGCGATAACGCGACTTCGACGTGAGGTTTGACCAACTCGACGATAGCCACATTTAACCGACTGACGTGGAATCGATCGAGAATCGATCATGTATGACGTTTGAAAGTTCTACGATAACAAAGTCGATTTTTTGTTTTGTTTTTTTAAAAGATAAATATATCCTCGATAAAGTATTTCGTTCAGACTAGTTGATGTCGTTTACAGGAGTTTATTCCTTGTCTTGCTTTTTTTTTCTTTTTTCTTTTTTCTTTTTTTTTTTCTTTTTTTTTTTTTAAGACAAAATTTACGATGAAATTCTAAGGATAAGATCGTACTCGAGGGTTGGTTCTTGGAATAACCGAATCGATGAACGACGCTCGTAGCGAGAAAGAAAAATATTGGAGGACGATATAAATCGGGAACTTTAGTAGGTCGGACTTCCACGAAATAATAACTAAACCCTCTGAATTTTCTAAGAGTCGTTTATACGAAGGATCAACGACGGCGGTTTAGATTTCAATGAAAATGATGATCGTCTGTAGTTATTTATTATTGTCAGGGCAGACTCTCCTCGTCGACTATTTGCAGGAAAGCTTCCCCATTGAACCACCGAATGAATTATCGATTTAACGCTATTTTGAATTCGGCTCGCTCGAGGGAGTTTGCAATTTGAATCGTGGTTATCGGTTCTCTCACTGATAAACAATGTGATAGTTTTGATCGTAGAGTATTGTTAACGCAAAAAGATAAACGTGATATATAGTTGAAAATGTCAAGGTAAAGTTTAAAACATTGATATTTACCTAAATACGTGTACATTGAATGAAATAACACCTCGAGTAACATTATGTTAGACGCGATTAGAATTTTCAATGGTTACGAGAAAAGGCTCGTATAGAATAGTAGGTAAGTACCGTATGTAAGTACCTGCTGCGAGAGATCCAAACCAAATAATAATATTCTCGCGTGTCGTAAACTCACCGTTACAATTATTCAGAAAAAATTTATACGTGTTTTCCATTCTCTATGAATTGCATGAGTTCTCATAAAGGGCAACGCGTTAACGATCGGTATACTCGTTCAAATATTTCAGAGTTCTCGAATTTCTTCTCTCGAGAACTCCACGCGGGTGGTACGGATCTAAGAACGTTTCGCGTTTCCTTACGCTTTATTTTCGTATTTTTCCTATCTTACCACGACCAACGTGACGTCCTACCGTATGGAAGAACTACTACGTTGGAAAAAATATAAAAGAAAGAATCTTACGATTTGTTTTTTCTTTTTTGTCCTTTTTCATTTCCTACCAATCATCCCCTCCCCTCCTTCTCGTCTTCTCCCTCCTCTTTTCTTTTTCGTATCGCTCGACGTTCTGCGAATAGGAACGAAATAGTTAAGAAATTCAGGTCATAACAATCATCTCCCCCAGCATTACCACGTGCTCCTTTCGGTGTTGGTGACTGTCGAGAATTAGGACGATTAATTGTTCGGGTTAATGACTGCGACGCTTCAGAAAAGAATTTAAATATCGACCTGACGGCTGCGAGATTTAATTTTATTCGAGGTTGCCCGATAAAGAATACCGAGATATTCAGGAAACATTTTACACAAATTTATCCTATTGATTCTCAATAAATGTTTCAATTATGGATCGGTGACGTCAATTTCTCATTCGTTATCGCATACATTTATATATTATCGATAACACAGATTCTCTTGAAAAATCGAGAACAACCGCTTGATCTCCCGATACATTCTTCTTCTTTTTTTTTTTTTTTGTTCTTACTAATAATAATCTCATTTTCAAAAGAGTACTTAAAAAAAAAAAAAAAAGAAAAAAAGAAAAAGATGAGAGAAAAAGAGAGTGATAGAGAAAAACTGCCTTCTAATTTTCATCGAATTGTTTCCGATTAATGCGTTGAAAAAGGATAGAAGAAACGTTCCGTTTCCCTTTTGTACTCTCTCACTTCCGTCGATGACGTCGATGATGTTGTATGGATACCTAATACATTCATAGACATGCACAACATACGTGTACCGTTCCGCTCTCCAACTTGACTGCATCTCGAAGCTTTCTCTATAACGAATGCAACAATGTAAAATGATGATGCGATTGTCGCACTAAACAACGCATCATTTCGTTTTGCAAATGAGCCTACGCTCCTCCCTCTCTCTCTCTCTCTCTCTCTCTCTCTCTCTCTCTCACCCTCCTCGAATATCAAAGATAGAAGCGATATAAGATTGTATGCACGGATCGACTGATATGTGCTTTCTTTATCTCTTTCTCTTGACATAGAGATGGCGAGAGAGAGAGAGAGAGAGAGAGAGAGAGACGGAGAAGGAAAGAGGAAACGGTGAATGCATATGCATATTTATTCAGCAAGAAAGCGAGAGAGAGAAAGCACGAGGGCTATCGGTGTTAGCCCGGAGAAGCATCGAGTTACTTCCGCGAGATACCAGCTTTTCATGCTTTATGCTCTGAGAGTTACAACATCCTGCAAAGCGTAACAAACATGTGAGCGAGAGAGCGCTTGCTATTGGGAACGCCGCACGACAAATTTATATCGCCTAAGGCATTTTCCCCTATAGAACCGAGAGCACCGGTTGTATAATAATTTATTAGATTTCTCGACGCATCTTGTTCGACCTTGCACCGGCCTAACATAAATCTTTTCTCGCCTAGAGTATACTCTTCTGTGGTCGTTCATGTATGATGACGTATGACGTATAAGTTACATTGATTTCCTAGAAAATCAACAACATTGTATCAATTAAAGAGAGATTTTTCTAAAGAAAATTTTAACCAGGCATTTTAACAACGAGGTCAACGAGTTCGTTCACACCAATGGACTTTAATCTTGAAGTTAGTCCCAGGTTTAGAAGGCTAAAAAGGCTTGCGACGTTCTCTAATCTGGCTGAAGGTAGTAAGGTAGGAAAATTCCCCTCTGACAGTGGAGACGTGAGTCAGATTGTAAGAGACGACAGTCTGGGCTTATTCGGTCGCCGTTGAAACCTAGAACGGATACTCTTCAAAAGAAGGAAAGGAAGAGTATGGCTTTGTCTTTAAAGACAACCGATACAATCGCCGAAAGTAGCAACACAGCAATAGCAGCAGCAGCAGCAGCAGCAGCAGCATATGGTAACTGAACGGGAACATTAATTGGATAGGTAAGTCAAGCCCCGACGACACTCGAGTAGTTCTTCGTTCGTTCAACCGATGTTATGCGTCTAATATACAGGGTGTAAAAGAAATATACAGAGTTTGATCGGAGAAGAATTAATCAAAATGTATAAAGAAATTAAAGGATCGATCGAATCGAAAGATAAATCAAACGTTTATCAAGCATCTATATATTTCTTACGTCTAGTTTGTTCGACTTACTCCTATATTATACAAATGGTTACAATTTTTAAATAGCTTCTTCGAACACCCTATATATACATATACGTATATATATATATATATATATATATATATATATATATATATATATATACACCTTTCCCCTCGTTCCTAAACCACCCACATCCCTCTTTACCCCCTGTGAACGTACAATGTATCATCTTTTCACCGGGGGACCATGCACCGGTCTCGCGTGTCACCGGCTTCGAAATAAAGGTACGAAGCTACCAAGGACACGAGGGATGTAGAAATCTACAGGGTATCTTCTTCATCTTCTTCTTCTTCTCCTCTTCCTTCTTTTTATTATACTTTATCCTTTGTGTACGAGACAGCTTGGACGCGGACATTGTACTATTTTAAATGTAAGCTGAACCCTTAAAGAATTTGATAAATCTATCAACGGTTTAATTCTACGTTTAAAGATTTCTCTTGATATTTTTTTCTACGTTGAACGAAGGAGTAGAGAAGAAATAGTAGGAGGAGACTCTATCAATTTCGTTGTAACTACACGACCGTCTGTATTCTCTCTGTGATCTATTTCGTTAGACGAAGAGTTGAAAGAGAGAGAGAGAGAGAGAGAGAGAGAGAGAGAGAGAGAGAGAGAGAGAGAGAGAGATAGAAATCATACTTGTCAATGCACGCTGATCTAACGTTTCCGTTTGATAGTCGACATAACTTCAACGTCTTTAACATTCCCGACGAAATTTGACGAGTATATACAGACGTTTATCCAGCCACTGGCAAAGTTCAACGAAAGAAGAACGACGCGTTTCGGTTTCCACTAACCTCGTTTTCTCAAACTCACTTCAAACTTCCTGTCGATCGGATGTCGCAAAAATATACGGAACTAAATCGAAGTCTTGACACGGGTTGGAAGGCTATGAAATCTGTACCTACTTAGTTGCTTGGCAGAAAAGGCAAATCGATTTTTCTACGATATTGTTTTACGCCTCTCTCTCTCTCTCTCTCTCTCTCTCTCTCATATTATCATTACATTTATCAAATTTTATTTGTCCAACATCTAGAAGAAATATCAGTTATTACAGAAAAAACGATTAAAAGAATCATATGAAAGTTAAAAAAATATATATTTTTGATTAATGCTAAAGTAAAAAAAAAAAAAAAAAAAAGTTAAGGATACATTTCTGATAAAATTTATTATTCTTTCTTATTCATCTTTTCTTATTTCCATTTTCCTTTTCTTTTTCGTTCAAGCTCTCTATCTCTTTCTTTTCAAGGTACGCAGCAATTATTGCTAACTAACTCAGAAGCGACCCCGTTTGTGCCTTTTGGCACGTACCTCTTAATTAAACTCATGAGTGAGCACGAGAAGACTCTGTTAGTGTGCATAGGAAAAAAAGAAGGCAGCTTTAGACAAGTGGAACGATTCGTAACAAAGGCATATAAGGCAATGAGAGAACGTCAACGGATCTCGTTTGAACTTAAAGAGTTTCCTCTTTCAAGAGGAAAGGTTACAAAGAGAAGGAAGGGAAATTTTTCGGCAAGAATAACGGATTTGTGTGATATAAGTGTGTGCGAAAAACAGAGAGAGAGAGAGAGAGAGAGAGAGAGAGAGAGAGAGAGAGTTCAATCTTTACTTCAACAACAAAAGCATCTTTGTTACAAAATTCGATCCTAACGAAAAAGCTTCGTTCGATGCAACATGATAATGGCACGAACACTTCTACTTCTTTTTCTTTTACTTCTTCTTCTTCTTCTTCTTCTTCTTCGATCGCATCATCGTTCTGCTGCGACGCTTTGCGCATCATTAACATGCGCAATCCCATTAGCATTGGAATCTTCTGTGGTTACTCCCCGTGTGCCGCAATTGGAACAATGATTATTATGCCTCGACGTTCCTTTGGAATTCAAACGTCGGGGGAGAGGGGGCCGACTACTACAATCTTTTATCGAGCTTTCGTTTATTTTTCATCTCTTCTTTTATTTTCTTTTTTATATTTTTTTCTTTTTTTTTTTTTATTTTTTTTAATTTTTTGTTTATTTTCTTATTTTATTTATTTTCCTTTTTAAGCGAGCTTTACTATGAAACAGAGACAAAGGGTGAAGCTTAACGTGTAACAATAATCGATGATGAAGACACGTATCATCGAAACCCGAAATTAAAATCAAAGGAATTCTCATAATAATATTTCGATTAATACCGGGAATTATTGCAATAATCTCGTTTACCTATAGATTTATTTCTCAGAGTTTGTCTCTTCTCTCGATCGTCGCGAAATGCCTCTTCGAACTATTTCGCAAAGAGAGGATGGAAGCTGACGATGCAAATAACTGTGGTACGTTGACCCTAACACGTTCGGAAGAGTTTGAATTTCTCGGTGAATTTGCTCCGAGTCTCCATTTTTTCTCTCTTTATATTATAGAACGAACTAAAAGTTTTTCCCTCCTATCCTCTCCTGTCTCTCTCTCTCTCTCTCTTCACCCTCTCTCTTTTTATATACTTTATTTTTTTCTTTGATACAAAAATAAGGACGACGCAGGAGCGACAGGACAACGCATTGATTCGTTCCTTTATCAAACGTGGTCGTCATCGTACGGTCAACTCTATCAATCAATTCGCAAGCCTTTTGTGCCTTTCCTGCTAACGTGCTTTTGTGCAGTTTACCGAAACGAGTCGTATATATGCATATGAACTCTCGTGTTTAACGGACCGATAATAAAAATATACACGGATATGATCGTAATAAAGTCGATCACTGTGTCATAAAGATTGGTCAGAAAAAAAAAAAAAATTAAAAGTAAAAAAAATAAGTATATATGTAAAAAAAAAAAAAAAAAAAAAGAATTAAATAAATAAATAAAGGCACAAAAAAAATAATGCATGCAACAGAACTCATAAAATTTATCGATCATCGAACAACCTCTTTCTCTCTCTCTCTCTCTTTTTCTTTTCTAAAAGACCAAACGAGAGTAATGACGGTAGTAGCAGTAGCAGCAATAGTATAGTGATAGTAGTAGTAGTAGTTCTATAGAGGAGTTTGGTGGACTTAAAAGCGTGCTCTTTCTCTTTCTTTCATTCTTACTTGTCCGGTAGTTCGTAAGGCGATTATACGAAAGGAAATCGGATTTTATGGATAATTCTTGTTTCCTGCCGGTCGTAAAACTCGCAAAGCGTTTCGAGTCGAAGAAGAGAATGAAAGAAAAAGAAGATGGAGAGAGAGAGAGAGAAAGAGAGAAGAAAAAGAAGAACAGACGAAGGGGTAAAAGGCAAGGAAATATGTTCGAAGTTAAACAAGAAAAAAAAAAAAGAAAGAGAATTGTAATGATCTAAAGCGAACATGTAGTACAATCTTGGATAGGTATAACTCAGGAAAAATAATCACTTCTTTCCATTCGATTTCGTTTTTATTGACAAACATTTTTACTTAAATCCTGTAGTAGTCCCGAATAATAGGGAAATAGCAAAGTCGTTCAAGTTCTATGCAACGAGCAAAAAGCGCATACAGAAGGCGCACACATGCGAGAAGCTTTGCTCGAGTGAACGCGCAGATGCGTCATCTTTCGCGTTACATGTGACTTCCAGGTGCACGCTCGTTAGACACTCTCTCTCTCTTTCTCTCTCTCTCTCTCTGTCTCTCACACACACTGTAAGTTCCCGATGACGAAGAGAAATATCCTAGTGAAATTAGGAAGAAAATATCGATCGAGCTCGCCCTTCTTTGCCACGTACACGAAACTCAAGAGATTCGAAATGTCCCCCCCCCTCCCGCCTCACGCACACAAACACATATATGCTTTTCGATGACTCATTCGATCGATAACGTTTATCGTTGTAATAATAATATATAAATAAAAAAATATCATTTTCTTATCGAGCAATGAAATACCTTTCTCGATTCTACGAACGTATAATAAAGAGATAATATCGTCGACTAATCGCATTGTAATTCGTAATGATCCATGAAATCATCATCCGTGATCCGTTGTCTTTTCTCATCCCCACCACTCATTATTATGGGTCTTTATCGCGGACTTTCAATCGCAATTTTTCTTCCTTTTTCTAACGACAAAAGTGGGTCATAAAGTATTTCCCTGTATTCTTCGAGGAACGCAACGTAACAACAATCGCAAATATACGAAACTGATTAGCGAGTAGTAATAAAGCTAGAATCGACTAAAGGGAAGAAGGCTTTAAGATCTCTCAGTTAACTAATCTCTTTTATTACGCTGTATTATGATTTGTTTTCAATTAGAAATTCGTATGTAATTTTAATTTTATTAATTTTATTTATAAAATCAATCGTATAAATTATAATTATTCTCGGTCTATTCGATATTTCTGGTAAACGTAAATACGATTATTTATTCGATTTCTTTCTCGTACAGAAGAATTATAATGTTACCGAGAGGAAGGGATTATTTTTTAAAGCAGCCGGTCCAGGATACGCGCGCATATTATAGTCCTCCCGAGCGAATGCGAGAGAAAGAGAAAGAGAAAGAAAGAGACAAAGAGAGAGACAGAGAGAGAGAGAGAGAGAGAGAGAGTCCCACGAAAAGTCATCGCACTCGCCTTGACATCGATCGCATTTTAAAGCCACCACGTCGTACGTGCGTAGTATCGCGAAATCTCCATACAAGAAACCTTCTCATTGGAGAAACAGAGAAAGAGAAAGAGAAACAGTAAGAGAAGAAGAAGAAAAAGAAGAAGGAGCTGGCGAACTTGGAAAAAGGAAGGACGATGCAAGGATGTCGAGTGAAAGAGAAAAAGATATATATATATATATAAAGAAAGAGAGGGAGATGGAAGAGGACACGTCGAAGGGCGAGGACGCAAAGAAGGGCAGGAAAGCAGCTGGTGGCGTTGCTTGCTTTCACGATGCACGATGCCGCGGATGATGCTCGATCGAAATGCTCTGTCAAAAATCGTTACTTGGCCCCCTCCCCTCTCGGCTGCACCACCTACAATATCTTTCTCTTTCTCCTTTTTTTCTTCCCCTCCTTTCGGCAACCTTCCTCGCCCTTTTCTATTATATTCCCTATCTTTCTCTTTCTCGTATATGTACACACGCTCCTGTCGACCATCTCTCTCTCTCTCTCTCTCTCTCTGTGCAATTCCATCTCCTGTCGAGAGAAAAAAAACTTGCACGTTCTCAAGCAGAAGGAAGTCTTTTAACTCTGTTAGATTCTACAAGAATTTTAAAGAGTTAGCGAGGGAGAAGCTAAAAAGAGAGAGAAAGAGAGAGAGAGAGAGAGAGAGAAAGAAATGGAAAGAATCCTTTTTGCGAGCGTCGTGACGGGGGATTGCCAGGATGATCGGGTGGAAGAGAGGGTCAAGGGCCGTAAACAGTCCGTTAGGCCCCCATGTAAGGCCTTGGAAGGGGAGAATGAGCGAAGAGGTAAAGCAGAGAAATAAAGTGTATGGAAGAGAGAGAGAGAGAGAGGGAGAGTGAACGAGCGAATCAGAAAGAGAGAGAGAGATTTGAATAAAAACAAACGAGCGTAGCGAGAGTGAGAAAGAAAAAAATATGTAGGGACAAAATAATGAGAGAGAGAGAGAGAGAGAGAGAGAGATAAAAAGAAAAAGAAATAAATCCAACAGCTTTGAATTGACTTAACTGATCTCAACACTTTCGAAAAGATATGTATTACTCCTCGTTGTCTTCGTCGTCGTCGTCGTCGTCGTCGTCGTCGTCGTCGTCGTCGTCGTCGTCGTCGTCATTATCGTCGACGTCGTCGTAAGTTCGTCTCGAATTATGTGTATTCGATAATGCCGTGTATGTTCATTAGTAAAAAAGCTCTTACTTACTTCATATTTGCTTGGCCGGGAAGCGTGTGCTATGCCCTCGTGCAAGCGTTATTCCTGCTTCTACAAAGTATATCACCGATCCCATGAAAACACGCGAGATTCGGACAAGACTTTCGGTAGTTCGACATAAATAACGCGCGGCACTAACACCACCGTGACACCCTGCTACTGCACATCTGGCCGGCCATATTGCCGACTCTCGAGATTCGTTACTCCTACCACCACCGCCTTCGTCGTTTCGTCTTGGTGCGCGGGCGCCATCATAGATAGGGAAACTATCCTCGTACGTTCGCTCGACCTAATCCACCAACCAGATGGCGTCTTTCACGATTCGCTTTGTCATTGGTCCTTTCCCATTAATCGGATTTCTTTGAATTCCTATTCGCTGATTGAATGTCATATCTCTCTCTCTCTGTCTCTTTTCGATACGATACGATTAAATATTAATTATTGAATGATCTAACTTGCGATTTTAATTTCCTTTTTAATTTTCTTTTTTTGCACTCTATGTAATGAGTCATTTGACAATATCTCATATCTTTATATTGTATATATATACATATATATATATATATACATGGTGTGTGTATATATATATATATATATACAATTTGATATCTTTATGTTATTTATTCATATTAAGCTCTCTCCTTTACCGGTGAACGACAGGAAATAGCTTTCAACGCTCGTGTAATAGAAGTTATAACTAAAGAACTTTTGAGCATATTCGGCGAGTTTTGCGATTATGCTTTATATCGGAGTTTCCTGCGTGTAGAGATTTACAAAGTTAATTAGTAATGCTCTAATTAATCACGTTTCATACACGCTCCTTCGACCGAAAGTGCACCGACCGTGATTTTGTCCTGGCTTATCTGAAAAAATGAAGGAAAGAAAGAAAGAAAAAAAAAAAGAAAAGAAAAGCAAACGGCTACTAAAAATACGACGACGTAAAAGAGATCATTTGTATATATGAGCGACATTTAAGATATTACCTTCACACATATATATGTACATATGCACATATATATTTATTAATAAGATTTATTAATTAATAAATTTACAAAGGGAAGTGCTCGCATCCTCATTTCCCTCTCTTTAGTTGGTTATTTCTAGCCAACTTGTATACCGCATAGAAATAAATCTTTCTAATCCTTACCTTTTCGTAGTTACGCCCTCCCTCCTATTATAATACGCTTGTAGAAAACGGTAGGATTATGTTAACGTAAGATTACGTTTTTACAAGTTTCGAGTTGTAACCTTGTAAGAATTCAGATTGACAAACGATTACGATAATAATTCCTTGAGTGAAAGTCTCTTGAAACTTTGTATTTTTAATGAAAGTTTCGAGAAAAAAAGAGAAAGAAATAAAATATATAAGGATATTATATATATGAATATATGAGTATGAGGAATAAAATTAATATAAAGATAAATGAAAAGTTGTAGAGAGGTCGCGTAGGATCGACCAATGAGGGATAACTTTTCCCGAGAGAACTTGAAATTACGAGGCGCAAAAATTGGAGAAAGAGAGAAAAAGAAGAAGGAAAGAAAAAAGTCGAGACAGTAATGTTTTACTTTCTCGTTGGTCATAGTTGGAGACCAGTCGAAAAAAGAAGTGGATGATTCTGTATTACCGATGTTATCGATGGCATCAAATGAAAGGATAGTTTCGGTATTTGCCGTGACGAGGGGTCAGCGACGCACCGTACAAGGTACGCGATACGCGCCGTGTATTCGATTATTTCAGAAAAAATATATGTATTTCGAGAAGAGGGAAGAACCCAGGATCGGTGAAGTGATCGGTACGAGTGACAGGATCTTCGAAGGATCATTCGAATGAGTAAATTTCTACGCGAGAACACGAAATAGCGGGAATCTTGGCGGATTAAATCAGCGGGTGGACGTCTCTCTTGGATATAAACGCCATTTTGTGAGCACGCATCGCGACGTAAACATCAAAACTTTCTAATCGTGTTTATCGCTAACGACAAGAGAATTTTTTATTGATCGAACGTAATAATATAATACGATAGATGTGCGATCGTTTCGGACCGTTGACTCTAACGAGGGTTTACCCATATTTCTTCCTTCCTTAGAGACGTTTCGCGCCAAATCCGGCACAACGCACCTGGCGCAACATCCCACAAACAGCTGTCCGTATTCTTGCCGATTTTTCGTATATCCACGATCGGTCCTCGATTTTTATCGTTTAAAGGACGCTCATACGGCCAGGTAGATCATCTCCCTGGGATCCATTTAATATCCCTAACGTTCGATCACCGATTAATTTCGATCTCTCCCATAACCGTTCTCATAATGCGCCTTATGTTTTCAACTTCGATCACATTGAAACGAATTCGTTTATCGTTTACCTTCATCGTCAATTACCTTTGGTCATGAGTTCCGACGAAAAATGGCATAAACGTATCTTGCTTTTGTATCATCCTTTGGACTCTCATGGAATTGTAATTATTTCAGAATTATTATAAATGCGTTTGCCCGTGATTATGAATATGTGTGATCTATTTATTCAAGTGTTGAAAAATTTCACGTAAGAACAACGACGAAGGGGAATAACAACTGTGTCTTATTATTTGCTTATATCAAATATTTGTGAAAAGTTGTGTGTTTATGGATAATCTTGCCCGTATAAACAGTGCTGGAACAATCGTGCGGTCAATGTTTACTTTTGTATTTATAATCGATGTGTTTGACTTTCAGTATTCCTCTTCCCAGTGCATCCTTGAAAAAAGAAACGTATCGACATGTAGAAAAGAATTCTATAAGATATTCCTCGAGCGAACGTCTAATATTTAAAAAATCGAAAATGTGATACTAACCGGGCTTAATGGTCGAAGCAAAACATAAGGAATGGTATTCTATTCTATTCTCCCTGGATGTCAGATAAGCTGAAAAATGTCTGGTGATTCAGGATGGAGTGCTGTTATCCATCATCCTTCAGAATTAGAATTACAGAATTGGAATTGGGAAGAAAACGATGGAGAACAGGAAAGAGAACTTCCTTCGACAGTTGATATGGATGCGATAAAAGGTGGAGGTAGCTGGGATCCTGCTAATGGAGCTAATGGTACTACAACGAGATCATGTCGTTTCATTTTTATAAACCTTGATAAATCGAATAAATCATTCGTGTTAGAAATCTTATCGTATGCTTTTTTCTTTTTTTTTTTTTCTTTTTTTCTTTTTTTTTTTTTTTTTTTTTTTTTTGGGTTTTTTCTTTCTTAGGAACTGACTCGATTGATTCTGAAGAAGATTCTGATTCCGACGAGGAAAGTTCTGGGGGAACCGAGGGTAGCTGTTCTTATTCAGATTCAAATTCAGAATCCGACGACGAAAGTAGCGGGGAGGAGGAGGAAGGAGAAGACACAGGATCTAATTCAGATTGTACATCTGAACATAGCGAGCAAACATTTTCAATTCAAGAGACAAATTTTGAATCGGTACGCGATGTGAAAGAATGTAGAAGATATAAATTGACGAATTAATAACTATTAAATCAGATCTATTTTTATTATTATATCGTATGAGAAACATTTATTTTGTAGGGAGCGCTTAAACTAAAGATCACCATGAAGGGTCCAAAAAAGGAAGATATTGATAAAAGTAAATATGATAAAAATCGAAGAAATATGACAAAAAAGATCAAAGCGACGAGTCGTGGAGTAAAAGTAAGTGTTTTTTTATAACACGCAAATTATACATATATATATATACACACACACGCGCGCACGCACGCATATTTGTTCTTATTATACCATTATTCCGTACGATTAGTCTTCAGAATGTAGCAGCGATGACTCCGATTCATCGGCAAGTCAGAATTTCCAACACACGCAACAAGCGATCATTCAACAATCGCAGCAACAACAACAACAACAACAACAGCAGCAGCAGCAGCAGCAGCAGCAACAACCGCAGCAGCAGCAGCAGCAGCAGCAGCAGCAGCAACAGCAGCAGCAGCATCAGCATCAGCCACTTCAAGAAATAAACCAAGAAGACTTGGCAGCTATTTTACCGGATCAAGAACACGAGGATGCGCCGTTTGATGGATTTGAGGACTCGGAAAGTGGTCGTTTAGTATCGAAAGCTATCGAACGTATGTCGTTAGGAGCGGACTCGGACACTAGTGAAAATGGTGATCAAAATCCTATACCTGTATATAGTTCTTCGCTTTTACAACAATTCGTCGAAAAGACGGCGCTTTTGTCGGAGCCTCGAAAGAGACGTAGTAAATTGGGAAAGAAACTCAACGATACCGAATATCCGTGCGTATCAAACGTTTCACCGGATTCAGGCATTCAATCTGTAGATAATAGTCCATTGCATTTAGCAATTAGTCCAGTTAGCCCGCCAGTTCCCACGCAATCACCTGTACAGCCTATTGTTCCAAAACCAGCTGTTAATGTGGATAGGGTTTTGTATCCGCCTAAGAGAAAACCAGGTAGGCCGGCTAAGGCCGTATCGACCCAACCCCGTGGCCCTGGAAGGCCCAGATTAAAGCCAGAACTTACTGAGAAAATAGAAAAAGTTGAGAAACATGAAAGAAAAGTTACGCAGTCGCAGCAAAAGGTCGTCAAGAAAGAAGTTACTCCAGGTAAGAGAGGAAAGGTGAAAACCTTGGCAAAATCAACGACAGCTCAACAAGATGCGCCTGCAATTAAAAGAGTTAAAGATAAGAAGCCTTTCCAAAATAATAAGCGGTCTAGTACAGTGAAAGTTTTACAAGAGAAAGCTAGTAAGAAAAATGAAAAAGCATCACCGGCTAGAGTTAAGTGCCTAAGCAGAACGGTAGCGAATAAAGCTATGCGAGAAACGACACAATGTGATAGCAAAGTTTGTAAAAAATTAAAACAAGAGAAACCTAATGTATCTAATAAAGGCATGATGCCGGTAACGACGCGTCAGAAACAGTCTTCTTGTGAGCGTAATGCAAGTGAACAAAAAACTTTGCATCCCAATAAAAGAAGCTCGAAGGAAAATAGAAATAACGTTCCAAGTACGACGAGAAAGCAAAGCCCGTTGAAGAAATCCGTTCCGCAAACTACGCGGCGCGTTTTAAAAGAAAACAAATGTAATAAAAAGAGTAATTCAACGTTTGAAACAAATGGCGTAAGCGTCCAAACGTTAATATCCTTACCTATCGGTGAAGTATTAAAGACGGAAAATGTAGAAAATGTATCTAATAAGTGTGACAAGGCGACGCAACCGATACACACTCATTGTCATAAGCACCATCATCACAAACATCGTCGGCGATTGTTAATGCCACCGAAAAATCCAATTCGTATCGACCCGTGTATCATACAGGAATTAGAAAAGCTGATCGAGGAGTTTACTAGATCTTGTAGTTTAGGCAGAAATAATAATAATTCTAATCATACGGAGTTACCACAAATTTTTCGAGTAAAAAAGCTCACAAAGAAGAGGAAAGGTGATGTCAGTTCGAACGACGATCAGAAGTTAAAAAGACGCTTAAAGAAGGAAAAGGTACTTTTGAGCTCAGATTCAAAAAGCAATACAAACACGAGTACAAATTCTAATCCAAATGAACAAAGATTGCCGTTGAAGAAAAGGCATTATCATGTGTCTAGTCCGCATAGCTCCCAGAGTTCAAATGCTAGTTGTACCGATACCAATCCGAATGAATCTAATTCGACTGAAAGCCATATAGAGGAAGCAATTGAAGCTACGATAAATAGGTATGGCGGCAGTTCAGCGTCTTCTGTTCATGAGGAAAACGTCGTAATAACACCGAAAAAGAGACTTAGAGATAATGAAAATGCAGTACCTGAAAAACAAGGAAACAATTCTGGTGAATCTTTAGAGGATAAACCGTTAAATCAATTGGAAGTACAACCTCGAAGGAAGAAGAAAATTGTAAAAGATCTTAGGGTTACGGTTACGAAGTTGTCATCCGAAAGTCACGGATTATTAACGGAGAAAGTTGATAAGTCTGAGAAATCTACGAATGAGAAAAATTTGAAGAATCATGTAGACAAATCAATCAAGTCGGACAAAGTAGTTGCAGAAAAGGTCGTAAAGGTTGATAAGAATCAAGCGGATAAAGTGGAAAAAATTGATTCGTCGATTGATGAAAATGATCATTTAGAAAAACACATAAAAGTCGATGCAGAGGAAAGTATAACGGAGAATAGTAACGTGCAAGAGGGTGGGCTTGAGAAAAAGATTAAACAAGATAACGTATTGAATGTTCCAAATCCAGTAAATTCTTCTGCAGCGTTACTTCTTACAAAGAAAAAAATGCGAAGGCGTAAGACTATCAATCGTACGGGCTTTCCTACATTAAAGAAAAAGAAAAAGAAAATATTTACCGCGACTGATACGACTGTAATGAAAAAGGGAACTATTATACCCGGAACCAATGCAATGCCTAAAGATCAAGATTCCATGGAAGGAGATATAAAAGAAAGTAAACTGGATAGCAAAGTGGTATCCCTGTCAAACGACAAAATTTCGGATGGTGTTACAATTGAAGATGACATCAAAGTCAAAAACGGAAATAATGCTAAATCACAGAGTCACGTAGACGTTAAAGATTTTGAGGATTCTAATTCGGGACGTAATATAACATCTAGTAATAGTGGTTCCGATGAAATATTGGACTCTTGTCCAGGACAATTGAGAGTACGTAAAGATCTCGTTGAATCCGATAGTAGTACTCCTTCCGATAAGATATATCCGGTTAAGTTTGAAAAACTTCAAGATTGTAGAATTTACGATGAAAATGCGTCGTTAGAAGAATCTCTTGAAAGATATACTCAAAATCAAAGAATAGCCGAACTTAATGAGGAAAATTTAAAAAAGTTAGAACGTGCTAATGCTCATAATAATGTGAAAATGGAGCTATCGGCTTGTTTTAATAATAATCATAAGAAGAGAAGAGGATCAGCCAGTCCGTGTAATTTAACATTGAGAAATGCAAAACGCTTACGAGGTGCTGGCTATGATACGGAAAGCGACGTTCTTCCTGGCAGTGATGTAACTAGCGATGAGCATGAAACTGGGAAACAATCAAGTATACCGCACACTAGGAAGAAACAATCTAGGTGGAAAAAACGCTATTTACAAGCAGGCCTTTTTTCCGAATACAATAAGGAAGATGATTCCAAGAAAATCTCAACTACCGAGTCTAATTCTGGGAAGAATAAATTATTGTGTGATACGAATGATCATTCATCCGCTTTATTACCTGCTTCCTATCAATGTGGTAAACTTTTACGTCAACGAAAAATGCCATTTCAATTGCCATACGATTTGTGGTGGTTACATACTCATTCGAGATTACCAGGTAGAGATCTAGTGCCATCTTGGAATTACAAGTAAGTGGAATTTAGATAGCCTATGGACTATTCATTTTTTTTTTTTTTTTTTTTTTTTTTTTATTTCTTATATATGTATATATATGATGCATTGGATTGTAGGAAAATTAGAACAAACGTTTATTATGATGTCAAACCAACAACTTTATACGAGGCACAGGCCTGTGAATGTAAACCAGAAAGTGGTTGTGGCGATGATTGCATTAATCGTATGGTATTCAGCGAATGTTCCCCGCAGTTCTGTCCTTGTGGTGAGAAATGTGAAAATCAAAGAATTCAAAAACATGACTGGGCACCAGGACTGCAGAGGTTTATGACAGAAGACAAAGGTTGGGGTGTAAGAACCCAACAATCCATTAAATCAGGAGATTTTATTCTAGAATATGTCGGTGAAGTTGTTTCGGAGCGAGAATTTAAATCCAGGATGGCAACAAGGTATTCTATCTGTTTTTTTTTTTTCTTTTTCTTTTTTTTTTTTTTTTTTTTTTTTTTGGACACTTTTCAAACATTACAGCCATGTTTTAATGTTAAAATAAAAAAAAAAAGATAATTTTTTTTGGCTCATTCTTCATTTAGATACGCCAATGATACGCATCATTATTGTTTACACTTGGACGGAGGTTTGGTAATTGACGGTCATCGTATGGGTGGCGATGGGAGGTTTGTTAATCATTCGTGTGAACCTAATTGCGAAATGCAAAAGTGGAGTGTACATGGACTACCGCGAATGGCTTTATTTGCGTCCAGAGATATAAACCCTGGGGAAGAACTAACGTATGATTACAATTTTGCTCTCTTTAATCCATCGGAAGGCCAGCAATGTAGATGCGGTAGTAGCGCGTGCAGAGGAGTTATAGGTATATAATATATGACATTTGTCGGGATGAAAACGTCGTCTATATCTTTATGCCAATATTTTATTTTTGATTTTATCAGGTGGAAAAAGTCAAAGGGTGCCAAGAACTATTACCTCGATTCCTTCTCAAATAGAATCTACAGAAAGAAGATCAGTGGGTAGGCCCCGTAAAAATGTTCGTAAATCCAACACGGTGCAATCCACTAATTCTAAAGGAATTTGCAAATCGCGCAAAGTAGGCGATTCTAGTCTCGTTAATGCACCTATGCTGAAACCAATGTCGCACCAACAACGTTGTTTCGCCCAGCAACATCATTGCTTCCTATTAAGAAACTTAGAGAAAGTAAGACGACTTAAATCTTCGATTAATCAAGTGCAAGTACAAAATGGTAAAACAAAATGTAGTAGTACGCATAATATTAAGGAAAAAAGTTCTGGCGATTCAAAGACGCAATCGGACGCATTCTTTTCTCAATTAACGGCATTAACGAATACTAATGCAAGAACCGTACGTACACGAAGACTTGCACAAGCGCAGGATGATCCAGAAGTGCATAAGACTGCCAAATTAGCTAAGGTTCATACACTTTTTATAAATTAAAACCCACGTACAAACCAATCACATTTATCTACAATTTGTACATTCTTTTTTGTTTTTTTTTTCTTTTTTTCTTTCTTTCTTTTCTAAAAAATTATTTTTTTTTTTTTTTTTTTTTTTTTTTTATTTTTGTTTCTTTCTTTTTTTTTTTTTAGGTGCTAAAAGATTTATACTCTATAGTAGCAAACGCTAATGATGAAAATGGCCAATTATTGTGCACACCATTTGTGAATTTACCTGCTAAAAGAAAATTACCTGATTATTACGAAAAAATACCAGATCCTATAGATTTGAGTACTATAGATCAATGTATTGGCACCGGCCATTATAAAACTGCAGAACAATTTGATCAAGATATGATCAGACTTTTTGATAACAATGTCAGGTTCTTTGGCAGAACATCCGAAGTTGGAATAGCGGCCGCAAGACTTAGAAAATTATATTTGGGAAGTAAACCTGATTTTGTAGAAGCTATTACGGAAGCAACGGGCTCACCTCCGTCTCAAGGATTCTTACCTCCGCGAGGATCTACCGCTGGAGAAGAAGATGTTATCAGATGTATATGTGGATTGCATAGGTAATCGAAGACAAATGGTTCGAACGATCTAATCATTTCCAGTATTTATCTTTCTTTTAATGTAATACAAATTTATCTTTATTCAGGGACGAGGGCCTAATGATTCAATGCGAACGTTGTCTCGTATGGCAACACTGTGATTGTGTCAAAGCTGATACAAGCATTGAATCTTATTTGTGCGAAAGATGTCAGCCAAGACCGGTTGATCTAGAGATACCATTGGAAGGTGAGGAAGAAGAAGAAGGCAAGAAACATTATGTAACCTTATTGCGAGGAGATCTACAACTTAGACAAGGAGATACGGTATATGTATTAAGAGATACACCTGAAAAGCATACGTATAAAACTATTCAAAAGCCTGATTACGAACAGATGGATATCTTTAGAATCGAACGACTTTGGAAAAATACCGAGTAGGTTTTTGTTGAATGTGAAAAGAAAAAGGAAAAACGAGCCATACGAAATATTACGTTTTGCTATAAAATAATATTATATTATTTTACAGGGGAGAAAGATTTGTCTTTGGTCATCATTATTTAAGACCTCATGAAACTTATCATGAACCAACTCGAAAGTTTTATGAAAATGAAGTAGTATGCGCTCCGTTGTACGAAGCAGTTCCATGTGACCTTGTTGCCGAACGTTGTTGGGTCCTTGATCCGCATACTTATTGCAAAGGTATTACAGTTAATTGCACGGTATCAATGACCGATATAATACAGATATATACTTTACTATGTGTGTATATGCGAATTATTTTTCTTTCTTTTTACTTTTTTATTTATTTATTTATTTATTTTTTTTTTTTTTTTTTTCCTTTTTATCCCTTTTTATTTTAATATTTTATAACGAACATAGGCCGACCAGTTGGGTCTACACCAGAGCATACTTATGTTTGTGAGTATCGCGTTGATCGCGCTGCACGTCTTTTTACAAAAGTTGCCAGAGCCAGACATCAGGTGTGCACGAAACCTTATGCATTCGAAACATTTTCGCAACGGATTAAACATTATCGCACATACTTGGTAAATCAGTAATATTTAATAGCATTAAAATTCATTAATCAAAGTTAAGGGATATGTCGGAAGAATCACTGAAAATCTAATATTATAATTGTTTCTAGCCTCACAGTCTTGATGGTATTAACGTTGGCACTAAAATTAATAAAGATAAGAAAAAGAATAATCAAGATGCAGATAGTAATCATAATCAGAAAACGGAGTCAACTGATAATACGAAAGTAAATAGTAAAGATAAAGCGTCTAATAGCAGGACTAGACGGAGATCGAGTGAAATTTTAACTATTACGCCAACTGTTACATCTTATGCTCAGGTAAATCAATCGGGATAACAGGTTGTAATTTCTATTCTTTTGAACTTTCATAAAATCGAATTTATAAAAATAAAAACTTTTTACAGAGGGAAGAACAGAGAAAGAGACTGAATAGTATTCTGATTAATTTGTTGCAAAAAATGCCAAACAAGAAAGATCCATTGGATTTATCCTTCCTTCTGGAAAGGAACAGACGAAATCGTAAAAGACCAATCGGACTCAATCCGTGACATTGGATAATACAACAACAATAATATTGTGTTATGTGTAGGTAACAAACTTTTACTACGATTGGGGTAGATAAACTGGCTAATCAGTAGATAACTCGGAACAGCAATACGTAAATGTACTATTTTGTCCTTCTCTTAAAGAAAATGTTGAAAAAGCGTTTCCTTTTTCATACAACCCGTCCATTCATATAATCTGTATTGGAAACGTAGCCATGCATTACATTTCCTCGATAAATTACATGAATTAAGATGTTTTTATATATTGTTTTCGTGTGTATAAAAAAGAAAAAAAAAAAAAGAAAAAAAAAAAGAAAAAGAAAAAAAAAGAAAAAAAAAACTATAGAAAATTTACCTTGCTCGGAAATTTTCTACAGTTTTTCTCGTATTTTTATGTGAAGGACTGTATTTTCACTGACACTTTCGAATCTTTGTATAGTACTTTTTTATGAGAATTTATTTGAAGATACGTAATTGTAATGAAAGATTGACTTTAATTTTGCCAATAAAATGTGGCATAATATCCTGGCATACTGATACACGAATATCAGATCTGATTCGAGTTTCAGTGAAAAAATAGTCGCTAATTATTTATAAAAAATAAAATCCCAAATAGTATATCGGATACAGTTTGTAACTGTTTTGACATACTAATGGTGATTTTCATATAAATAAAAACTATCTAAAGATCTACGATTTCAAATGCATATAAAGCAAAAGAAACGTTATTCTCTATCTGGGTGTAGCAGGCTACTTTAATATTGAAAAATTGTATAGAATCATTTGTAAATCCTTTCATAGTTGATGTAGTTAAATGTACAAATAATGAATTACACAAAGAAAGAGATCATACGAAGGAACAAACGAAAATAATGAACATGTAGATTAATAGAAGGAAAAGAAGAGAGAGAACGTGTGACAATTTATTGCACAAAAGTAATATTATATTTTTCATAAAACCCAGTGTCATTTGAATTAAGTGTATAGTAGGTTTTTCAATTAATAGAACAAGTTTGACTAATGTATTTAATTTATCTATATGAGTTATTAAAACTCAAGAGTGTTTAAACATTGCTATGAATTGAATTGTAAATAGATATATACATATATATATATATATATATAAATATATATATATATATATATATACATACACACATATACACATAATATATATACATTTAGATATATACATACGAGGTGTATTGTGAGAGCACATTACGACACACACACACACACACACACACAAATATGTGACATCAGCTGCTGCATGCACACAAACACAATTTACTATTTATTGCTGCATTAAAAAGTATGGTAATCATGTTATATTAATGTATTTAATATGCATATGCACTTAATATGCGTAAGATTTATTTTATATTTTAATTGTAGCGTATTACCTGATATATTTCTATTTTCATTAAATTAATTATTTCATCTAAGGTGACGTAAGGCGAAAGTATTTGGTGCGAATTGTGTGCATTTCTTAAAATATATATATATATATATATATATATATATATATATATATATATATATATATATATATATATATATATATATATATATATATATATATATATAGATATATAGATTGGTCGATTAACAAAGTATATTAAATATATTTTAACATAATGATTTGTTTTACATTTATAATCAATAAATTTTTATATTATATTGTTAGTAGGAGGATATTTAAAGAAAAATATTTATATAAGAGGAGGAACTAACAAGGGTGGAGGTATCATGGATACTAAATTAGTTTAGCGCGTGATGATTTTATTAAACATTGGATATCTAAGAAAGCTTAAAAAGTCTAAATAATAACATAGTATACAGACGGACGAGCTATTATCCATGACAGATATTTTGGTTTCCTTTTTAAAATAGATATATCATTCTACACAGTTCTACAGTTAATGTCATATAAACTATACAGTGCACTTACATGATCATAATTGTGTAACATGAATCATCGTTTGGAAGCATAACATCTCTGCACAATATGTGTATTTAGGCTTTCTGGAATGCTTTCATTATTGCTATATATATAAACACAGATAATACCATGACGTTTATTATGTTATCACAATATACAAGAAGCTATTGACACTGATATATTCAAATATATAAACTTGTATTATATAACTTTTATACTAAGTGTCCTTCAAATATTCATCATCTATCAATTACATCCATTCTATAAAAGTAAATAAAATACGTCATCAAGCATAATGAAATATGTAAGTCTATAACTGTACGCGAGTAGATACCTCTAAATTAAGAATCTTTTTCTAATTGTTTACGCGTTATTTTGTTTTTGATTGCATATTTAAATGCAATCGTTTCGAAATTTTCATATTAGCACATAATAAAAATCAACGAAGTATCTACTCTTATGCTTTATAATATTACAAAAATACTTACATATTAGTGGCTATAACTAAAAACACGTAATCGTTTATCTCGCCCAATATGTTTTTCGTCTTACGTCTAAATTGAAAAAATAAAAAGCGAAAAGATTTAATAAAGCCCGTGGAGACAAACAAAGTAATCTCGATTAAAATAAAACGTATTTGTCGTTAATCTACAAATCGTGGTAATAAACTTTATACTTTTTACTCTTCTGATGATTGAATATTTAATTGAAATCATACATACAAATTTTGCGATGATTACAGCGGCAACTCTTTAAATTGTATAAGTAGAATATGTACAGATTACTGTATTTCTTTCTGAAAAAGATAAATATATACATAAAAATCGAATTATACTGTCCACTCGCATGCGTTTTATTCGAAAATTTTACTCCTTCCCTTTGATTATTGTCTTTTGTAAAAAAATTGAAATTATTTTAAAAACATATGCATAAATGTTACGACTGTTAAAACAAAAAAGTTGTATTTCCTTTGCTTCACTCTTTATTATAACTTTGCATAGAATTATCAAGGAATACATATAAAGAAATAATTGAATATTATGATCTTTTTTTGCTAATGGACAATTCATAGTTTTAACGATTAATGCAAAGATAGGACTAAAAGAATAGCAAATGAATATTTTCTTCTTATTTAAGTTTATTTAGAAAATATACACTAATTACTAAAATTGTTATAATATAATAATTATTGATAAAATAGGTAGAAGAAATCTTTTATTTCTTTGAATAAGTTTGTACACATTTTCGTTAACAATTAAATTTATCGATTATGCACTATAATCTTTCTCGTATAGAAAAAATTTCGAATATGACGCATTTGGGTGATTTTACAGAAGGCATTGCGAATATTGTGAGCTTTGAATTGTGGTAACATTATAATGGTATTCTATCCTACACTTATCCTAAATAGATTTTCTGATTATTTCTTATAAAATATGTCACACTCTCTTCATACTTCTTAATATTCTCACAGTTTGAATATATAGTCATCTAAATTCTAATTTATTGTATAATCAACTTGATGTACTTGGTAAAGACTTTTCATTCGAAATGTCTCTCACTGTACAATATTTTTTTTAAGGAAGAGCAGATAACAAGATTTTTATGTTTAATAGTATAAGTACAATGTACTTAACTATAACTTAAAGATTTTTGACAGTATAAACATTTGCCAAGTTATCTGCCTTACCTACGTTTTCTTTTTTAAAATTTCCATTATAATCATAATCGGGTTAATTACTTGTATATTAACCCTGATTATTCACATATATTTTTAAAATGCAAGTGCTTATATTATTACAACACAGATAGTCACGTGACATTACTTACTTGATCACAATTATGAAAAAATTTTCGCGATATATATTTTATATAACTAATCCGACACTTTTTAACTCTCTACAGAAAAATGTGTAAGAGAATAATATATAATAATACACCATTTTGAAAATAGAAAAACCACAAAATTCTTATTATTATTAAAAAAGATATTTGCATTTTCGAATATATAGACAGAGGAATTACACTGGATTACAGATACATTTAACATGCTACATGAGCAACGGAAATATATTTTATGTTATTTATTTCATAATTTTTAGATTTACATGCTATAATATTTTGTTTCTCTAGAAATTAATTTTTTTTTCTTTTTCCATATATATATATATATATATATATATATATATATATACACATATATAATATATATATATATACACACACATATATATATACATATATATATATAATATATATATATATATATATATATATATATATATTTATCTCGTAAACTCAATTGATCGTTCTTATTATTATCCTTTAGAAAAGAGTATAAATAAAAATATATATTTTTTTTTTCTTGCAATTCTGATCTCTATGACATTTGTACCAAACATTAAGAGGCTTATATTCTTGCCTATATCATTTTTCTTCCTTTAGTTTTGTATATAAGGATAAAGATAGTTATTAGTCTTTACAGTCCTTTCGTATAATAAAAAATAATTTTGTATAAGTCCAAGAATAATTCATTCATGCCATATCTTTATACAACATCATTGATATGGAAAGTTGAAACAAAATGGGTATTTGTTCTTGATTTTCTGCATGACAAAATATAACAATATTTTTTAAAAATTTGTCTTAAAATATAAATATAGATTACCAATTATTTTTGCATAACTCAATAATGAGATATGTACATATTTACACGGTTTCTTTCATAATAATAATGATAAATAATTAAAGATTGTTGCCATAATACTAATCATGTAATGTATCCATACATAGTAATATTCCTCTTTAAACATTTGTTATAAACCCGTTATAAAAGTAATAATTATACTATTCATATCGATTATATGTCAATGTTATGTTAATGCACTTGCAGAATTAGAACTACGTTTAATCGATAACTAAATATATATATACATATACATATATATGTATGTATATGTGTATGTATATATGTATATATATATATATATAGTAGGATTATTTTCTATGATATAGTAATTAAATTTATAAAATGATTTTGCTTCCTGCATTCTCAATGCACCACTTTGTAAAATATATAATTTAGAATTTTGATACGATATAATTTTAATGCCTTAATAAGATTTGTTTACTGTATTGTTGAAGCATCGAAAGCATATCGTTTATTGCTATTATTGCAATATTTCCTAAAAAACATATACATTGCAAGATAGTGAAACAAAAAATGAATGTATTATTGCTACGTTTCTTTTATCTAGAAATATATTTTCTACTTGTGTTGTTGGGACTGTTGGACGTCTGTAGTAGCATTCTGAGAGGGAAAAGAATATGTCTGTGTATATCCTTGCCATCTTTGTGGGTGACTATACTTAGCCTCTGAATCTTCAGAGATTTCTGTTACACTTGTGCTTACCTGTAAATAGGAATATTCATACATGTTTCATGCACATATATATATATATATATATATATATATATATATATATATATATATGTATATATATATATATATTTATTTATTTATACTTAGAATGTAAATATATCATTGCAAATGATTGATTATTATAAATCAATATTATTTTCACAATTGGTTATTTTGACACGCTATTTTGGTATGATAAATTTAAGGAAAGCCAATTACTATTGTCTACGAAAGAAATATTTACTCGTAATAATAAGCAAGGTAAATATATATATAAAAAAAGAAAGAAAGAAAGAAAGAAAAAAAAAACAATAGCATTATTAGACAGAAGCTTATTTTACTGAGTGATATCCACCATGGTTTCTATAAGCAAATAATCTTAATACATTTTAAAAGATTATTATTGCTGTAAGTAAACACTTACTTTTTGAAGTGTAGTCTTTAAAAAATATCTCATTACTCATTGTTCAATTTTGTGTGTACAAGATTATTTTGTCTATATACCATTAGTGTTTGTACAATTTTATTAATATCTTAAATGAGAATCAGAAAGTGAGGTAGTAGAGTGAGTGGTCCTTTCTAAAAAATAATATAGAACATTATGAGAATGTTCAGATTTTTATATGTATTTTTCTTTTCTTTTTTTTTTTTTTTTCCTCAAAATATGTGTAGCAATATAAATATTATTTTTAAACTCCATCAACTTCTTTTATACATATAAACACAAAAAGAAAACAAAATAAGTTTAGATATACGATCATTCTCTTCGTCGATGTATTCATCACAGTCATTTAATAATTCTTTTATATGTAATGTGCAATATGTAACAGCTTGAATTATGCTATCTTATAGCATACTCCTTTACTCCATGTTTAGAAATCTAAAAGTAATTCGTCAGTATGAGACGAAATAATTTTTAGCTATTTAACTAGTTACATAAATAAATATGTGAACAACAGTATAGAAACAAGAAAAATTGAAGGCATCTATACCTTACTTTCTGTTCCACTCTGGTAACATTTACTGTGCTGGATTATTGTTTGCTTACAGCTTGGCTACCAGCTGCAGTTGTCTGCCCACTTGACTGCTGCGGATCCCAATACTGATTATAATACTGTTGGTTCCAATTTCCATTGCCATAATCTTGTTGATTGTAACTACATTGGCTGTATGATCCTTGGCCATAACTCTTCCAACTGCCTGATTGCTGCTGTCCTGCCCATCCTCCTTGTCCCCAACCTCCTTGTGATTGGCTGCTATTTGACCAACTACCACCTTGTTGATTCCATCCTGATGGTTGTGATCCTTGGTAACTACTAATAATAAACGAAAATAGATATTAAGCGATAAACGTTGTATCCTTGAAAGACGATGGAAAAAAAAATTAAAAAAAGAGAGAGAGAGAAAGAGAAAAAGAAAATCAGATGTCTAATTAGGTATATATTATCTCAACGCAAAACATCTTATACCTTGCAGAACCCCAACCACTTTGTCGCGCTACTGATCGATTTCTATCATTTCCACTTCTTCTGTCATTATTTCCACCTCTCCTATCTCCTCCACGATGTGGTGGGATAGGCATACCACCTCTGCTTCTCCAGTTGCTTGGTGGACCATATCCACCACTGTGCCTCATATGACCTCCTCTTAAAGATCTGTCTCTCCAACTTCCCATACTACTACTACCACGCCACATGGAATTACGATTTCTATTTGAATCTAAAAAACCAATACACAGTCAAATCATGTTATTATTATTATTACTATCGTCATCATTATCATTGCATAAGAAAACAGATTAGAAAAACAAAATTACTCACAATTATTTCGTCTGTCGCGATGATCCCGATGATCCCGACTATCTCGACTGTCTCGACTGTCTCGACTATCTCTACTGTCACGACTATTTCTTGAATCACGGTTATCTTTGTGGCCTTCACTTCTTTCGAATCTTGGTCGTTTACTGGCAGATTGTTGGCCATAACCGGCTTCCTTTCCTTCTTTGTTGTATTTTTCAATTAATTTTCTACCATCTTCTTTATTAAGTTCAACCCAAACCGTATTATCGAAGAGTTCTCCTACCTCTGGAGCACTAAAATTGGCTTTAAAATTGAAAATTTTAATTACAAAATGTGCACGTATATATATATATATATATATATATATGTATACCATGTATTTAAATGTATACACGTTATTCAATAATTGCATGTGAAATTTACAGCAACGGATAGGATTACTGATATCATTGCAGAAAAATAATTATGAAAAATTTTTAACAAACCTTTCATTTCCATGACCACGGAATCAGGAACACCCTTTCCATCAATTGCTTCATGCTTAGCAGTACGTGATTTAAATTCTTCGTTCGTTGGTATTACAACTATTGCCTTACGTTGAAATTCACGGAAATTCTTCATTTTTCGTCTTTGTGCAGAAGGATACACATTTGTCTGTATAAATTTCATAAAAAAATATATATATATTACAATAGAGTTTTTTGTTAGATACAAAAACGTCAATTACATTTTTTGATTTCAACGATATATATATATATATTTTTTACATTATTTCTCACCTGATCTAAAATGTAATTACGTCTTCTACTACATGCCATTTCTAATAACTTGTTTAAAGTACGAGTACATTTTTCAATAAGTACTTCCCATCTACCATGGTAGTTTTGTTTTCGTGGTTGGCCCATATTCTAAATAAAAATTGGAATTATTTCTCTTATGAATAAAGAATAGCGGCATATTTTATATACGTACTTTCATTTTATCAACAAGCGTGCTTATTCCCAAAATATTGTACATTTTTTCTGGATATTGCGCCGCATGTTTTGTTGCCCATACAGTTTTTCCAGCAGCCGGTAAGCCACACATCATCAGAACTTCACAATCCTGTTTTGTCTCTGGTCTTCGTGGTCCAGGGGTACTATGTTCTAAATCAACGGTACCAACTACCGTGTATCCTTCCAAAATTTCTTCGCTCCATGGTTTCTCTTGACCAAAATTACAAGTAAAAGTACAATTTTTACTTAGAACATGTGGAAATAATGCTTTATCTCCAAGCTCCTCTTTGGATATAGAAAACGCAGTTCCTAAATCTTTTCCATTCAATGTATATGATAAGATAACGTCATTTTCAAGCGACATGTCTGCATAACATCCAATAATATCATCCTTATTAAATTGCGATCCATAATCTTCAAATTTATTTTCTGTACATTTCTTTCCTATTGCACTATAACCATAACTTAATTTGTCTTCACCAAGCTGCATAGAAGTATAAGAAGCAGACCATCCTAAACGAAGTACATGCGAATATTCTTCATCTTGTATATTAATAGAACAGCAATCAATGATCTTTGCTTCGTAATATATCTTTCCGCTTGTATATCCATAAGATGCTCGAGCTCCTGCCCATATATAGCAGAAACCATCATTATGCATTGGTGTAGCAGATACGAAACCATTTTTGTCAATAAGCAAATTTAAATCTGAGTCATCTAAAAACATCGTAACATTGTTGGTTGATCAATCAAGTATAAATGGAATATTAAAAATGATATATATATATATATATATATATATATATATATATATATATATCATTTGTGTGTGTATAAATATGTATATTAAAAATGTGAAAAACTTACACCAAGATAAAACTACAGCAGAATTATTAATTTCAGGTTCATTTTCTGGTAAAGGTAATAAAGGGTATTCTTCAGGAGGACTAGAAGATCTTTTACGTTTTCTGTCATTATGATCCATATTCCAGTCCTTATTATCTTCCTTTATATTTTCTTCGCGTTTAACTTCAACCATTTCTACGTCCTTCAATGAAATGAAAATTGAATTATTAATAAACCATTAATTCATTAGAGAAGAAAAGAAAAGTAAAAATGAAATTACCTGATCAGGTATAGATACGTCATTATTACATTCCTCTTCAGTCACTTCTTTTGTATCTAACTGTTGTTGATCATCTTTCTCGACTATTGTTTCTTCTATCTGAGTATTCTTTTCATCTTCCGACTGTACAATGTCAGATTCTTTTTGATTTTCACAAATAATTGAAGTTGATTGTTCTGCCATTGAATCTTTCTCTTTTTCAGCAACATGTTCCACCGTTTCTACATTTTCTTTCATTTCGACATCGCCGTCTGTATCGGAAATATCATCCTTTGATTCTATATCTAGTTCATTTTTCTCAACGTCCTTTCGTTGCACTTCTTCGTTCGATGTATTTTGATTATTTTCATTTATTGATTCAACATTCTCCGAAGTGCTTTCGTTATCAACAATTGTTTTTTCTTCCTTTTCCTCTTCCACATCTTCGCGCTCCCCTCTTTCATTCATTTCTTCTAGACTGCCTTCGACCTTTTTACTCGAATCTATTGGTATCTCAGAAGATTGTTCCTCAATGTCTTCCAATGGTTCTTCCAACGATTTATCTTCTAACGTATCTTTTAGTAATAGATCTCTCGATGAATCTTTCAATAATTCATCTTCCGATGTATCCTTGAGTAATGCATCTTCTGATGTATCTTTCAGTAATGCATCTTCGTCAGCATCATCTTTTAATAAATTATCTTCTTCTTCTTCTTTTTGATCTTCGCTTAAATATCCCTTTAAGTCATCAGAAGTAGACGTTTGTACTTTTTCTTGGGCAAGTATCATTGCATCTTGTTCATCTTCTTCATCATCATCCTCATGTTGATCCTTTTGCAGGGGAGGAGGAGGAGTTTTTAAATCTCTTTCGGTTGTTATATGTTCATCTGGAATTTGCTCCGATATTCCAGTCAATAAGTCTTTTCCTTTTTCTACAGACTGTTCTTTATTTGGTGTAGATGATTTACTACATAATGGTGTTGTTGCATGCTTTGGTGTACTTCTGGTACTAATTTTTGTTGGCGTCAGGGATGAACTTCTAGAGGAACGACTAGGTGTTCTCGGTGGTTGGACTGATTTTTTACTTGCTTCCTTCAAAGCAGTATCATCCACATTTTCTGTATTTTCAGTCATCTTTTGTTCTATTTCTAAAACGAGAGTAAATATTTTTTTAACGATTTACGATAAAAAAGAAAAGAAATACTCACTAGAAGTACAGTAGCATATTGACGAAGATAAGAAAACGCTGGATGGAAACTTTTATTATGTAAAAGTATTAACATAATGCATGGAATATTACACATATATTAAACGAAAAAAATATAATTTTACATAGACGATAAATCGTACGTTTCCATGATATAAATATTTTTATTCAGATACGTTTTATAATGTTACTATTTTGTAATAATGATTAACGCTAAGAATAAAACAAAAGGAAATAGTATATTTATGCAATGTAAAAATGTTTGCGATATAAGAAGAGTAAGATACAGCAAGATGTAATAAGATACGTTAACGTGTATATTATATGGTAAATTGATAACGGTGTTTACAAAATAGGAAAAGAGAATGGTGGTAAAGGTTGCAGAGACAACTTGTTTACTGTTACAAACGCAAAACTTACTGTTTTCCGTTTCCTCTTCCAACGCCTTACGAAGTCTCTCAACAAGCACCGCTTTGTTGCCTTTCGTGTCAAGACCTCGCTGAGACAGCTGCGATCTCAATTCAACCACTTTTAATTTTGCCGGATCCATCGTGTGTATTATCCTATGATTTTTGTCGATTCACACACTTTTACCTCACGAAATATTCACAAAAAGTCCCATACACGCGCCAGTGACCCGCGCTACATATACAATATGGCGGTATGACTGCAAACAACGCGTTACGTATGATCAGTGGATTTTATTGGCCAATGTAACGTTGGATGTTGTACCACTGCTAACTTCACGGCTAATAGAAATGCTTGTCATTCAAATATTGGGGGAAATGCGAGCGTTCATTGGTGCAAACAAGGCGGGATTTGCTTCTATTGGCCAATACCGTTGGGATCCATCTATCTGCGAAAAAGAACGAGCATACCGACGAACTTAGATGATATCGTTACGTATTCGATATATTGATAAATAAACGGAATTCTGATAATCGAAATCGATTTTCATCGATTATTTTAACTAATACACACGCTATCTCGAAAAGTTTTCTATTTGACGACTTAATTTTTTCTTTATTATTTACGTTTTGTTTTGTTCTTTTTCTCTCTCTCTCTCTCTCTCTATATATATATATATATATATATATATATATATATATATATATATGTGTGTGTATATATATACATATATATGTAGTTGATAAAGAATTTAATATACATTTTTAACATGTGATATGTTGTATAGGTACATACATTGTTATAATTACGTCAACGTAGAAACTTAAATACTCCATTTAACATCATCATGAATGCAATAAACATGAATTGGTTAAGCTCAGCAGAGGGTGAATCATTGATGCATCATTTTTATGTAAATTCATCTAAGAAGAGAAGATTTTATGGTAATTGATCATTGCGAATTTTTATGATAATTTCTTTCATATATTTTATGGATTTACTGATTGCTTTCAAGATTTTAGAAAAGAAAATATGTTCTATTCGGTAATAAATATTTTCTGTTTTTAGGTATCTTGGAAAAGCCATCATTGCCATCTTCCATCGAGGAAGTTACTTATAAAATTTTTATGATTGGTAGATCTGGCGTAGGAAAAACTTCTGTCATAACACGTTTAGCTGGTTTTTCAGAACCCAACAACTATATTGAAACGAATGGCATAAAAAAGACAAATGTATTTTGGCCAGTGAAGATATGGGATAAGGTCATATTGTTTAAATTACAATTTTGGGATACATCGGAAAGCAGTATTAAAAAATATAATCATATTTTACCAGTATGCCTCTTTCTATGTCCATAGTATACATGTTTATATATATATATATTTATAACAAAGGTTGATTTATACAAATATATATATATATATATATATGTGTGTGTGTGTGTGTATATGTGTGTGCATATTTTGTAGACATGTAAAGATAAAGTAGATGCAATCTGTTCTGTATTTTCCTTCGATGATGTAACCAGTTTTAATGACATACCTTATCTGATAAACACAATGAGTACAATCAAAGAAAAACCTGCAAATATAGTAATCGGCACAAAGTAAGATTATAAAAACAATATTTACTATAGATAATAATTATTGAAGTGTAAACAACCATTATTTTTATTGTATTTGATGTTAACAGATTTAAGCCATGGTCAAATTCAATGGTAGAAGAAACTCAAGTTAAAGAATTCGAAGATAAGTGGAAAGTGAAGATTATTAAAATTGATTCTAATAAATTAACCAACAGATCCGAGCTTTTTGACTGTTCTTACCAATTAAATACTATTTGCAATATTTTGTGGAATAGAGACAAAGAATTCATATCGAAACAAATTGTTCAAAGTTAAAAACTATTGATTTATAATTATTTCAAATACGTCGTTATAGATGTACACATATTTCATTATTTTAATTATTACTTGATTTAATATCAAATATATTGAAATAATAATTTTAAAGTTATATGATTTTCGCGCGTTGAATCGACTGGAAGATTAGCGAAAGTCAAGAGCCAATCAGATCGCAGCCGCCATGATTCCTTTCCGTCATTTACGTAGGAGCAGTTGTAGCAGACGGATGACTAGCGTCATAGCTCCAAATTTTTTCATTTTCTAAAGTAAGGATTACAACTTTTGCATTCAAAAAAAAAAATATATATATATATATATATAAAATATTCATAAAAAAATATATAAGACTGTCTAATAAGATAGGTTAGTTCTTTCTTATATTATTGTATTTGACAAAACGCCATACTTTTGTATATGTATTTAAATATGTAATAAAGACACATTGTTATATATAACATTATCAAGGATTACGGATGTGGCAAACAATACGAACGATTGAGTTTTCGTACTCTCTTTTTCTTTCTCTCTCGGTCATTAGGTTGCGGAAATATGTAATAATAAGTTCGACGGAGTAATAAATCGTATTAAAGCATATTATATTCAATATATTTAATTCGTACTATAATATTAAAAATAATGGTGTTTCCATAAGCAGCATTCTCTTCAATATTTCTCATTACCACGACCATTGATATTACTTACGATGTAATATTTATTTTGTGATATAACGCAAATACTGTCGACGAGGTTATGTCTATAAATAGAAATATTTATTAAATTAATATATAATTTTTTATAAATTTTTTCTTAAATTTTTATACGTTCGTTGTCCATTATTTTATTCATACTTTTATTATTTATATTCGTACTAAAAAGAAATTCGTTTAATTTTTATGGTGAACAGTCGGTAAAAGAAAAATGTAGATCAATAATAATCGAAGGCATCCTGTTTTACCGTGACAATGACGTTCTACAGTGCAGTCTACTATGGTGAAAAAAAAAATTTCGGTAAGAAAAATAAACTTCTATAAAAATAAGTTTTATTTTACGATATAACTTCGATTATTGTAATTTTTACGAAAGATATTAGCAATGTTTATCCATAATCTCGATCAAGTGTAAATATTATAACGTAGTTAGAAATGATTCCTTTGGATATACATATACATATATATATATATATATATATATATATATATATATATATGTATATATGTATTATTATTATTATTTGTATTTTAGCGGGAAACAGATTAAGAAAAGCTGTTGGGGAAAAAAATCACACGCAAGCTTAGTGTAATTTTTATCTGATTATTCTGTTCGTAAAAAGGACCAAGAGCGAAATATCGAGTATAAAAATGAATAGATCAACGATGTTTTTTATCGCAGCAGGTGTTATTTCGTCGGAGATTATTTGGCAAGGATATAAAAGATGTCGTAATTTAGGATGGAACAATTTTTTTAGAGGTTCTCTTATTAAACAGAAGAAAGGATCTCTAATGGAAGTATTATTTTTTATGGAAGAATCAGCTTTTTGTCGACCACATCTCAATTTTCATGATAATTGCAACGAATTAAACTGTGCCGTGGCTAATTTAAAGTAAGAACAAGGAATAATTAAATGTCACGTTAATAACTTCTATAAAGGAAGTTTTAATGTATAATGTTTCCATTATGCCATTGAGACACACATTAGAGTTTTCATAATAACTTTTTTTAGTAAATTGAAAAAGTATTTGAAATCTGCCAAATCCACTATAGACGTGTGCATGTACTTTTTTACTTCTCAACAATTGGCCGATGTTATTATGGAAGCACAGAAACGTGGAGTCGTAGTTAGAATTATAATTGATGCTAATATGGCAGAGCACAATGACAATCAAGCTATACCTTTCCGTAAAGCAAGTAAGTCAACCGTATAATAATTGGAATATCTTTGAACATCAACTGAGTTACTGATAACAATATCAATTTATCAATGATATTGACAATATGCAATGTATCATTGTAAAGGCTTTCGTATCTTTTTTATACAAACCTTATATATGTTTCATGCAATAAGTCGATATAGTTAAAATTCATAAAAATGTCTGTACTTACAGGTATTAAAGTTAGAACTAAATCCACAGATAATCTTATGCATCATAAATTTGCCATCATCGATGATGATATTCTTATCACAGGAAGTGCTAACTGGACAATGCAGGCATTATTTGGAAATTCAGAAAATATTATAATAACCAATCATCCTATATTACTAAAAAGATTCATAGATGAATTTAAAAGATTGTGGAAGATATACGATAAAGATTTTTTAAAATCAGTTTCATTTGAATCCCATCAGACAGAAATAGGGGAATTGAAAAAATTAGAAAACAGATAATATTAATAATAATGATATTATGATACGGTGTTTTTTATTTTTTTTTTTATAAAGGAAAGTAAATTTTTAATTTTTTGATAAATACCTATGCAATTTGTTTTAAAAATAGATTAATCATTTTATAATTATTTATATTTAATTTCATATCTTTTGTAATGTCATATTTTTCTAAACCCTTATCTGTGTCTCCAGTACAAATATCCTGGGTCTTTGTACTGGCAGATGGAATTTATTTCTTATAGTATTAAGTCAAGATAAACTTTAGGGGAGTTACCATGACGATTCTGACGTCACTTACTATTACCCTACGTTATTCTTTGCATTATATTCTCTCTTTTCGTACCTGTACTGTAAGACCTGTAGCTGTTGTATTAATCAAATTTTCCTTTGTTATAGACGACTTTCTTTTTTTTTTTTTTTTCTTAATACCCAAGATAAAAAGGAGCGAGCGCTGAATCTCAAGTACAATTGTTTCTCATTACGATGAACAACGAATATTTGGAAGATAATTTCGGTGGACGTTCTGTTACTTAGTTTCGATTATCTTTGAACGTGACGTCACAGCTGGACTACGCCAACATTCGACTCTTGCGCAGGATTCAGTCACGCGTTAAAATAATGTACATTAATACATTTAATGACATCATAACAGGATTTCTACTATAATATCGTAATTACTCATAAATAATTTCTTCCTCTATTTGTTTGCGATTTATGCGCATTACTCGCATTTTTATTTCTCAAGTCGGTTTCATTTCTCTCGTTATCCATCGAAATATGATACGATTTAAATGAAATAACTAGAGTCAAATGGCTTGCACTTTTATTAATCTAATATTAGATGAAATTGAACGTTGTGCTCTTAACTGTTTGAATTCATAAAGGAGATCATAAAGTTACCAGACGACGGAAAGTTTTACGAAGCACAATTCCAGGAGTATGAACGCGTGGGCAGATTGTCGACGATAGTTACGAAGGAATTGTGCATTTTGTAGGTTTCCAAAACAAAAAAAAAAAAGAAAAAAAAAAAGAACGAGTAGGAGAAAAGAGCGAGAATAGTGCCATTGAGAAAGTTTTTGAGCATTGAGAGAGCTGAATATAAAAACTGCAATATTTCGCGAGTTTACAAGCTCGTAAGGCTAGATATCTACGGTACGACTGAATTTTCCCCACTGGAAACATTCTCGACGAAGCTTCTAACGTTTCTGGAATTATCGTAGCGTGATACTCGATGAAATGTGCCGTAGGATGAAACAAACTTTAGAGATCAAGAAAGGCATGTTAGAGACCACGTGTGTTCGATATGTGTGTGTACATGTATACATACGTATGTATGTATGTACGTGTACATCGTGGTGGCGATCTCATAAGGCCTGGAATAGACGTACTTGACATTGCTTTAACGTTCTATTATACCGTGTCGAGGTCTTTTCGTTGTAAGAGGAGGAAACGAATAAGGCCGAGTCGACATTTTTCTTTTATCTTTTTTTCTTTCTTTTTTCTTTTTCTTTTTTTTCTTCTTTTTTTTTTTTTTTTTTTTTTTTTCTTTCTTTTTTTACGGTACTTTATGCAGTATGTACGTGTGGTGTAATTAATGTTAGTCGATGGTTATATAAAACGGCGAAGTAACAACAACGTCCAACGTCTTAATTCGATTTCGTTAGAAACTAACGATCAAAGTTCGTGGTTATATATAGATTTCTTCTTATGCATTATTATTATTATTATTATTATTATTATTATTATTATTATCATTGAGAATTTAAATATGTTAATGTATTTGAAATCGTCATATCGATGGTTGAATATTGTTTTACATATTTCTTTATTAATGATTCTTTGATGTTTTGCAGACGAGCTTTGACGTCGAAAAAATATCGATTACGAAGAAGTGTTAGAAGCTCAGTGAGTTTGTGTTTGCAGATAGTAAGGAGTAATAGAGTAGATTTCCGTACGTTTGCCTTCGGGGGTTGAATCTTTTGTATGTATACATATGTTCACGAGCGCACGCTACACCTGCGATCTTAATTCCGTCGTGGTTCGCGCGTATTGATTGAGTATTTTTAGATCTGCCAGCGGCAACCCTGCCGGCGTCAAATATTAACTCGAATCCAAAAATAGACTTCGCCCCGGCATCAGAAGCAACACCAGCAACAGCCCCGACTCCCTTTTCGCTAGACAGCACAAAGATCAAGAGCGAGGGAGAAGGTGAAGAGAGGATCTGCGAGAGGGTTGGACTGTGCGATCGCTACTCCTTCTTTTTTTCGTGCTTAACTGCAGCCCATAGAAAGGGTGGAAAACTACTCGTTCGTTTGAATCAAAAGAGAAGAAGGATCCGAGTATTTTTCTATCGACACGTTCGACGTACATACATATACAACGTGTATGCACGCGCGCGCGCGTATCGAAAAATGCAATTTCACGTCTTTGCGTCGTCGCTAATTTCGTCAGAAAGACATGGAGTTTCAAGTGCGTCACCTGGGAGTCGCAAAGAGAGAGAGAGAGAGAGAGAGAGACAGAGATTTATATGTACGCAAAGACAAATCCGTCCCATTTTTTTCAACGGGAAAAATCGTAAAGCTTTCGGAGAAGGCTATCTGCGTAACGGAACTTTCTGTCGAATCTTGTCGTTCCCAGGATTTTCGCATTTTAGAAAATCAACGTTATTTATTTAGAGGTACATTATTTCGAGTAAAGAATTTCAAATGAATATCAAATAATTGTAACGGTTAACCATTAGCTTTTATTTAATATTTCTAGATTACTTCAAAGTATTTATCAGGAAGGGTTAATGCACATATGTACGGGATCGTTTTCGTCGTGTCATTCACTCGAACGTATATTTTGAGATAAACGATTTAAGGATCGAGAAACTAGATCGCTTAGTGACAGGAAAGTTCTTCTCTATTTAATAATCTACCTTTCATCCACCCACGCACGTCGACGATTTCCGAAGAACTATTATCAATCTTCCTGGCGTTTCCATCGGTCACGAATGCCTTAGATTTTGGCAGCATATAATCCTATCACCCTCGTATTCTTCCAGAGTGATTTTGAACCAACGACAGGTGACATGCTTTAGTACTCATGCGGCCCAGATTCGTGAGACGTAACTTTATAATATCAAACTCGCCAGTTGCGTCGAGTTGCGACGATCACTTTTATAAGAGAAAAAATTCGCTTCTTTGAATTAATATAAATTAATCGTTCGTTGTTTCGTCGCAGGATTTTTAAAAGCGCATGATTTTTGAAGGCGAAGCAAACAAATTCGTAGAAATTACATTTTCGAAGACTATGAGATATACGAGTACAAATCCAGAGAGCACGTCGTTCATCGAATTGTGCAATAAACGTTACCCCTACGTACGGTCCGGTTTATGTTTCCTCTTTCCTGCGAGGGTGTGTATTTATATTTTATGTCGAAGTTATCGAAAGGCGTTGAAAAGGATTCGACGTTTTTAGATCTTCGAATGATTACCACCGACTCGTAAGTCTTAGGAAAGTTCGCAAGCAGCTTAATCGTTTTACGAGGTCACTGACCATATTCTGACGATCCAAAGAACTTTGCTATATAACCATATCATGTGGAAATGAAATGTACTTATGAAAATGTACTTAGTTGGTACAGAGGACAAATAGTTTTGAACAAAGAAAGTGAACGACGAAGTTGGTTTAAACTTTAAAAGATGAAATCTACTAATGATTTTAAAAGGAGTCCCTTAAAGAGGAGAAAGTACGATTTTATTTGTTACGAATGCATTCTCATAACGAGCGAGCACAGACAACGACGAAGCTTTCTTGGATCCAAAAATAAGAACGTACCGGTCCACCTGCCTTCGATTTTTGTTCGTTTACCGAGAGACCTGTACATTTTTAGAAGCATCCAGTCGTAAAGATAACCAGTTTGGTCATCGAACTTTATCTTGCAGCGGTCTGAAAATTGACCGAGGGAAAAGCAAGGATGAGAGAAGGGAGAATATCTTTCTCGCTCGGTGCCTCAAAGAATGAGGGAGGAAGAGAGAGAAAGCCTGTGTTTACGCCGTTGGATTATCGTCTTTGTCGCCATAGTAGTCTGCACCACCTACTCCATCTCGGTCGACATCGCGTTCGTTGCGATCACGTTTTTCCACGTTGCATGTAGGAGATAGAAAGAGGAGGAGAGTTAGAGAGAGAGAGAGAGAGAGAGAGAGAGAGAGAGAGAGGGAGGGAAAGAGACAGACAAGAGAGGGGTGCTTGAACCCTGGACCGTAGTTGAACGGCCTTTAAATTTTCTCGAGTCCTGGCCAAGCGTCGTTCCACCTCTAGCAGCTCCTCCCTAACGTCCCACCGCTTCCCCGAACCTGGCATGAGCGCGTCCTGAAAGAGGCGGCTCTTTGACGTCAGAGGGAATCGGGCAACGTCGTAAAACGAGACCAGCCACCGAACCGAAATACACCGAGTGCTGCACGTCGCGAAACGCGCGCGCCTTGTCTCGCGTGCCACGTTTGCTATCCCAATCGGGGTGGGGTCAGTTGGGGTTAAACAACCCCCCCCCATGCCCTCTACCCCTCTATGTACCCGCTTATCCTATTCAAGAGGATCTGCATCTTGGCCGATATTAGCACGACATCGCAGGGACTATCCCCTTTGTGTTTATCTTTTCATTTTATCCTTTGCAACGCGTCACGAATTTTCCATTCCACCGTCAGTGTTTCTCTCTCCCTCGTATTTCGGGGAGAAATTTATTGATATTACCACGGTAGAAGGGGAGATCTTTGAACCAACGGTACAAGAGCGAGGGGAATCTTGATTATTTTCTCTAACACTGCATCTAGCGGGGTCTATCTTTGCTCGTGTTCCTTGAACGACCCGCAATCGATGAGTTATTCCTCGTGATTTGCGTCTCCTATACTTTACGTCTCACGGTTTCTCGTCCCTTCTTTTTCTTTTTTTCTTCTTTTTTTTTTCTTTTTTCTTTTTTTTTTTAATCTTTCCAAGCCGTGGCTCGGGCGTTCAGGTAAAGCGTTAAAACGTTAAAGCAAGGTAACGTCGAGTGGTTAAATATTGCTTGTGACCGATGCCACGCCAAGGCGCGGACTGATAGAAGTAGAACATTGTCCGTATGACGATGTATAAATGGGTTAGCGGGTATGAAAATAGTCACCGGGGCGTTGGACCTGAGGATCGATGCGATTTCTCGTCCTCTTCGACGACGAAGGCGAGAGCTCGTCTATTTGGACCAAACGTCGTTTCATTGAATATCCTCGACTTTCCTTCCATCATCCCCGTTCGCTCATTCAGAATTATTTCAATCCGATTGCTTCAATTATCCATTTTGATGATCGTCTTCACCATCATTTTCTTCTCTTTACTTTTTCCTTTTTTATGAATAATTCAATTGCCCTGATATAAAATGTTTCTTTTATAGACGCTCGAAGAACTCTCGAAATGGAAATTCTATTGATCAAGAGAAGATCGTATAAGAAAGGGATAACGCAGATCTGCTAAAAAGACGAAGACATTTGCGTCACGCTGGAAGGTTGTAACTCATCCGATGGATTCGTAAACACTGTAGAGAGAGAGAGAGCGAGAGAGAGAGAGAGAATCGTGCGTGGGGTGTTATAGCTATCTACAAGTATACTACATGGAGAGAGTTGGACGTTTGGATCGGACGGTTAGAATAAGACGAGGAAAATCGTCTGTATTGAGTCGGTTCGCCGAACGTGAGAGCTTGTCAAAACATGCGCCTAAGAATACACGATTCGTGATCGGAAATAGCAAGACGGTGGCCCGAAATAAGCGAATCGCAAGATAATGGAACGCGGGTGCATCCTGACTTAAGTAGCGACGCAAGCGAGGAAGAAGATGAGGATGAAGAGGGAGGAGGGAAGGACGTCCGGACGTTGGCGTCGTGGCATACCCTCGTCAGGTGTTACGTCCTCAGCCGTGGCAAGGCGGCAGTCGATGACACCACGAACGAGACGAGCTTCTGGACGACGTGTCGCCACTCGACTTTACTTGGCACCGAATCACGAGCGTCGTTAGACGTCGTGTGGGAGCTAACTTAAAGTCGAACGCTCGATTGATACGTTCGGCTTCGTGACGTTTGGAATCTCCTGGATAGAGTTCAGAAACGAATGCGCTTGGAATATAGAGCGATCAATGATCGGGCTTGCTCGACAGGTGCATCGCTAAAAACTTCCTTAGGTATACACGTTGTCTCATACTTTTTCTTTTTTTCTATTTTTTTTTTTTTTTTTTTCTTTTCGTTTCGTTCTCGAATCTTCGAAGCGAACGAATTCGTGAAATTAATTCAAATTTTTTACTTTACTCGAAACGTTTTTTCCAGCCCAAATTTTACTACACCTAATGTATTTCGTTTGGCCCGTGATCGTTGCCAAGAAATAATCCACGATGGCAACAAATCGTAAGATTCTCACGTGAGATAACTCGGTGTAATCGCGAACATATGTTCCGTCCTGAGTTCATCGTTCTCGAATAAAGTATGCGGATGAGAGGAGTATCCCAGTGATGCGAGAAAAATCTTTTATTATCCGACGATGTACTTCCTCGAGCTTTAATACTTCCACAGAACGATGTACCGGAAAAGTTTATAGACGAACTTCTCGAAAGCACGACGTCGTTAGATCTCACGAGTTCGCAATAAAAACTTTGAGAAATCGAAAGGGAAAATTCGATGAGTTTGATTGTATAAAAATACGATTTGAACAAAGCTCAAATAATATTATCTTTTATTATTTTCAATAAAATCAATGGCTATTATCTTCTTGCGAGGGTAAATATATAAAATTTTAATTCGCTTTTTAATATAAACAAATTCAATTTTTTAATATAAAAATTGCGCGTTTGAGATATTTTCGTCGGTATATCGTTTAATCCAATAGTGGAACATTTTATTCGAGGTAATATTTAAAATCGCTACCACCCGGGTAGAGAAGATTCAATTAGTTCATTTTTGTGGTTTTTCAAGCTGACGTACCGTGAACCGTTTGGCGTTGGCACGTTAAAAATGTGAAAGGAAAAAAGGTCAAAGGGCGATTATTTACCAGCGGGGCACGCTCCAGCCCCCCCGGTTGTAAAAATCTCAAGGTTGAAATCAAGATGCTTCGCGCAATTAGTCGGCTCTAATTGAACTTTGTACGTGCTTTATTTCTATTCGATAGAGGGAAAACATATATTTCCATTAGTGGAAGGTCGAACGAAAGTATCCTTGAAGCTTCGTTTACTTTTGAGTGAGTTTGCATTTTATTAATTAGAATTAATCGATATTATCCGAATGAAAGTTAATAAAAAGATATATATATATATATATATATATTTTTTTTTTGTCATTGACATTTACGAAGTGGGAAAATGTCACGTAACCGATAACCAGTCAATGGCTCGTACGATAAGGGCTTTTATTTAATTTTTTGGTATTGGACACTTGGCGACGATCATACGTTGCGTTTATTATCGGCACCAGAAATATATCTCCATATTGCGGAGAGCACCATGCGTGGGCGAGTTGTGTGGGAATGCGCGCGGTCTTCCGTAGATTCCCCTTATCCCGGGCATCCGGGCTACGTCGTCATGACAACACACCCTCCGACGAGCGACCACTGCATTCTGCTCTGCGAGCCACGGGATCGTGGTGTTGAGCTGCAAAAAGCTATACCGCTATGGACCGCCGCGTTCTAATTAATTTATTCGTTTTGTATCGAATCAATTGGATAACGGCTTATCGATTCTCGACGATATATCGAAGGATTATAATGACTCTAATAACTTTTCCATTTATCTTCGATTATGCCAGACTGTAGTTTCAAGAACAATCATTTCTCATTGGCAAACAAAATTCGTATCGCGACTCCCCCCACCCCCTACCCACCCACCCCTTCCTACCACTCACAAAGTGCAAAAGCTAAAGGTAAATTTTCGTTTTATCTGAAACATGACTCACGTAAAAATATTTGGATGCCGTTCCAAATAGTACAAGGTCGTGGGATATTTTATTCCGAGTGGTTTGAAAGTACGATTCAATATTTTACACGACTTGTATTTCTGGGTCACACATCGCGTCTCTTATTTATACGTATATATACATCGAATCTGAATGTTATATTGAAAAAGGAAGTCATCGTTGCTGGATAAAATGTTCTTTTTTAATGGGTATTGCGGTTAGGATCGATTAGAGATAGTTTAGAATGCATTCGATAATTGTTTTATATAATTTCAACGTTTATTTCGATATATACAAAACATTGCTTGACGTTTAACAGAGGCCACGCACCACGTAGTCCAAACTTCATCTTCATTGGCAATTTTTAAAATCAATAATTCTTGCGTTTAATTTCTTCTAAGAAAGGATCTACAAAGAGTTTTGCCTACTGAAACATATCTTCAGGATTAACGTACAAATGTAGAAACGCGTGTACGCAAACTTTCGACTTTCTTCTTCGTATTAATACATCTAAATCATCGTCTTGTCGCTCGAAAAGCGGACAAACCTGTTCGGAAATCCTCGTATTCGGGATCCCTGAGTGTTTGGCACGCGTACGCTCACACATCTATTTACAATAATCGTTCTCTTCCAACGTTTCGTACGCGTAATGTGCAAAAATCGATGACATCGAACCTCTCAAAATTAGGCTGGCGTCAGAAACACGTTAATCCTTGTAAACTTGGCGCAAAAAATATTGGCAAATTTCTCTTTTGGTCGTACGTAAGAAAAAAGGAAAAAAAAAAAAAAAAAGAAAATTATACTCGTCGTGCCAATAAATAGGGACGTTATCAAAGACGTCGATATTTTTAAAAATTAGTTACCAACACAAATTGATATACAATGAAACATTATATAAGCTTATTAATTGGCTCTGACATCACACATTTATGTGATCTCTTAATTGCAAGTTCATTGAGTAATACATATCGATGAATATAAAAAAAATTAACATTAATGCCAATTAATGAGGAGCAATCTAACGGATTAATTATTACGAGGGTTCGTCATCGATTTTGACTCGCAATCATTCGATATAGTATTTAATATACACTATTCGAGCATTGAAAATAGAAACGATGAATGGTCATGAGGCATTTTTCTTACAGCTTTTCTAATATCCCAGTCTATAGCTCATCGATAGCAATAAGGATGTATTTATTTTGTTAGTGATCCGAAAACCGAACGTTAACACTAAGATAGCCTCTTGCAAAGTCGTTCCTACGTACTTTTATTATCACAAATACGTCTTATTTTATTCCCGATTCACTTTTGGACCCACGAAGTACAACAAGGAACGAATTGACGCGAAGCTTGTTTATTTTTTCTCTTTTTTTTTTTAGCTCTGTTTTTTTTTCCTTTTTTTTTTTTTATTTTCTTCAATTTTATTTCTTCTTATTTTCTTTTTTTTTCCCCCCTGTTTTCTTTCTTTTTCCTCTTTTAGCCAGTATGTAAAGATGCTTTGCAATGGTGTCAATCAATCCACTCATTGCATGACGCGTCAAGATGTTATTTGTGAGTTTGTATTTGAAGAGTATAAGTATCAAGAAATATTTATGCATGCTGAGAGATAGGATTTATAATCGTCGAAAAGTCGATCAAAATTTTTACGACAAAATATAATCCAATTGTCATATGCTAGGTAATTAAATAGCGTATATAAAAGATAGTATTAATTTTGGAGCGATAGGTACTTACTAGTCGGCACCAAAAATGCCATTCGTCATTTTTCTCGCGATTCTCGATTAACGATTGCATTCTATTTTCTTCTTGTTTTTTCTTTTCTTTTCTTTTTTTTTTTTTTCTTATTTCTTTGTCTTTTTCTTTTTCTTCTTTTTTCGGTGCACACACGTTCGGCATTCGGACATTTGTATTTTAGGCAGAGTTACTCTCTAATTTTTCTTTTCTATATACAATCGTCGTTAAAGAACAACGTTACTAGATTTTTCATCCTCATACTTTTCTACATCTTACTATAAATTCCTACAAGAATATATGTATAATGTGTGTGTATGTGTGTACGTATACATATATATATATATATATATTTATATATATGCATTTTCTATCGATTAGACAACAATCAAACTTCCTAGTCGATTTTGCAGCATCCGTTTTGCTTTGTCCTTTCATTTTATCTGATATAGGAGCTTTTTTTTTCGAAATGCTTTTGAAAATTACATACTCGTTACAATAAAACTGTCTAGTCAAGATATTTAATGTTTACTGAATTTTTTGTTTAAATATTCGGGTTAACTTGTTTGCAATACTTTGATAGAATTCGAAAGATATCATATTGATTATAATTTCAAAAGAACCTCTATAGTATTCGAATAGTAATTATATCCAATCGTCGAAGCGTCATTTTTCTTGTGAATATTTTAGGATACTAATTGATACCTTGACCTCGATCGCGTGCAAAAGAGAATGAACACGAAGAAAAGGAAAAGTTTTGTGCGACCGATAAAAATTCGTGCTCAATCGCGGAAAATCCGCATTTCATCTCTACGGTTTACTGATTACAAGGACACAGGTATTTGACTATTAAGTTTCATCTGACATTTATTATTGTCTCTTTGGCTGGCATGCTGACACTTCGTTATCCTTATAGTGTCACGATCACTACATCCTCTATATCACATTCATTTTTATCTACTGACTAGACTCTTTCGTACAACTAATGAGAAAGAAAAAGAGAAAGAAAGATATAGAGAAGATGTGAAATAGCTGTCTCTTCTCTCTCTCTCTCTCTCTCTCTCTCTCTCTCTCTCTCCTTCGTCTTCTTCTTGCATCATCGATAAAGTCACTCGTACACTCTTGCATCGCGCGACCTTACGACCTCGTCATGGTTTTTATCGGTATCGCCCTTGAACGATCTCGAAAGACGCGAAGAGTTCATCGATTATCGGTCCGTCGATAAAGTCTATCACACGAGGTATTACTGAACACGTTGGAAATGTGATCGATGCATAAAATTGCACTCGACGTCCACGTCATGGATAATGCAGTTCGATAGCTTACTAAGCTTATTCGCCATAAAGGCATTATTTAGCACGTTCGACTTGCACGTCGAGATCTGCCAGGCTGTACTTGCGTTCCTGCTTGATACTCTGCAAGCAGGGTTCGCTGAAAGATTTAACCATCTCTCACATATTCTCCGTACCAAATCCACCTATGAAACTGGGATCGTGGATAGTAGAATCGCATTGCATCACCCATTCCCAGATCCTCTTTGTGACAACTTTCTGGTCGACCGTTGTCTCGAGACCGTAACTGTTTAACAGTTTTCTCAATTTGTTTTTGTTCTCGTCGACGTTGTGACGATCGTCCACGATCGTGTCCAAATAGAGAAGGCTGTCGCCTCTCCTGGCTAGACTTTCGTTTACATCGACCGACGTCGATGTAGCACTGTGACTGATTTTGCTGATGCACCAAGAATCTTTTAGGTATTTATTGATTTCCGTCACGTGCGGTCTTTTCTCAGGTTTGTGCTCGAAGGCTCGCCTAAAGTACCTCAAAAGTCGTGGCGTGAAACGTCTGAAAGTTGGTGGTATTTTGGTGGTACGTCTTTTGAGCCATCTTTGAAAAGCCGAATAATCCGGATCCTGGATCAGGTCGGCACTCTGCCAGGGTGGATTGCCCGTCAGACAAACGAAGAGGACTATGCCGAATTGCCAGCAATCGGCACTTCTCTTGCAGGCGTACCTTTCGTTCTTGATAACCTCGTAGATTTCAGGCGGCTGAAATGGTACCCAGGTGCATCTAATTTTGTTCACTAGACTACCCTCGCGTTTCGTACTACCAAAGTCGCAGAGCTTTATCTTGGACATGTCTTGTGCAAAAACCAGCACGTTTTCGAGTTTAATATCTCGGTGGGCCAGTTGCTTGGAATGAAGGAAGTCGAGAGCCGAAGCCAATTGTCCGGCGATTCTCTTACAGGCGTCCTCGCCTAATCCTCCGGCTTTCACGTTTCCGGACAGATCCCCGAACGGCGCGTATTCCTGGGCGAAGAAATAACATTTCTCGGCCTTAAAGGCGACTGCATAAGAACAGAGTATACTGGGATGTGGACTGAGATGATAGGAATAATGGAATTCCCGAAAGAAATCCTTTTCGGTGGTGAGTTCCTGATGGACCGCCTTTAGGACCACCCTCGTTTGTGTTGCCCTGTGCATTGCAAGAAGAATCTTGGCAAAACTACCCTCGCCTAAAGTCTTCTCGACATTGTACTCTTTTGCCAGATCCAATTCCTCGAGCGGTACCTCTTGTATCCTGTGGATACCCGATTCCTTCTTCTCGTGCAGCTTCATCTGAAACATCAAAGAGGAGGATTATAAATTTCAATGATCGTTCACACGTGGATAATAATATCTATCTAGACGATTTATCTACTCTTAATTGACGTCATTCAACGAGGAAATACACAAACCGCTTCTATTATCTAACACGCTCGTCTGACATTAACGGGATATCGATGTTGAAACTTTGCGAAATCGCTTCTTTTCGTATCAGCGGGATTAAATTAATCGAGTAAAGCAAAGTATTAATCGATCTTCAGGAAGTTTATCGTCTTAACGTCATCCTTACGTCAGCGTAGTTTTACGGTTTAAAGGATTGCTACCTCGGGGATTAGGGGGTGTGAGGCAAAGAGGGGATGGAGATTCAGAACGGGCGGCCGTACGATTTAACGCACGAATGCATCGTGTTTTACGTGGGATGCTGGAAACCGTCATGACTTTGTCAACAGTTTCACAACAGTGCGAGCGAATCACGTTAGATCGAGTGTCGCAAGTTTACTAGACGTATCGATTATATGAACGTCGACCGACTCGATCGGAAAACGGTGAATGCATCAATGACGTTAGACACCCGTGAGGAAAGCACGAGGGTCTGGTCTGAGTGATGGATGCCTTCCTTTCTTCTAACGGGTGAAAAGAGGATATTTACGTTTCCGACGCAGTGACAAAGCGCGTCCTATTTCAAAAATAGGTATGTCTGTCCGCTTCAAGCTCCGGCCGTTCGCGTGCTATCTACGTAGAATAAGTCATATTATCACGAGAGGATTTAATCAAGGAAAGATTCAATCATTGATAATAACGTTTTCTAGTTTCCTCAAGAATATTATACTCGTTGAACGTAAAATCTGATTTCATCTTAGTTAATCGAACTGTTATGGAGCTATCAAATATATTTAACGTACAACATTAATATCGATTTTGTGTTTGCAAAGACGACGAGCTGAGGCTCGAACGCACGTTTCCACGTGCGTCATTCGTCCAGCTGCATGCGCGCACGATGTAAACGTACCGTCCAAATCGTCGGGGAATCTCTTTCGGAGATTTATACTCGATCCACCGATTTATAACTTTGTTGATTCACGCCACTGCTCGATAATATATTCGTATGAGGGAGATAGAGAGAAAAAGGCAGGGAGAGAGAGAGAGAGAGAGAGAGAGAGAGAGAGGATAAGACGTAGGTAAACAAAATAGTAATAAAAAAGGAAAAAGAAAAAAATTGATTGAATTAAAAATATATAATGTCTAACAGGAAATTAATTATTCTTCAATCAACTTAACGAGGAAGTTATTCGAAACTCGTGTCCTCAATCTTTTGACAAGTTTTTATAATTTCTCAAACCACATATTCTTGATCTATCCACATGGCTGGCGCCTTTCAAAAGCGAAGAAATTCAGGACCGAGACAGCATGGATCGGTAAAAGATGTAAAGTTTCTGGAAGGAGAAAAGAGCATGGCATAGAAAGCAGAAGGAAGGTGGATGGAGGAGGAAGGGAGGGGGGTGGCCGGGTGAACCCAGGACCTTTACAGCGGGCTCTCCTAGATCAATAGCAAGGACCTCGGTTTGGCCAACGCAATCTGGCTAGCAGAATAGAGATCCCGCGACTTTCTAGAAACCCTGACGGAGTCGAAGGAGCTTTGGCATCGATTCAAATAGGGACGCTCGTACGAAATCGACTTTTCCTAAATTTATCGTCGCGTCGATGTTCGAGTTCTGACATGTGTGCATCCGGAAGCCAAAAAGATATCTCAGTTCTTATATCTCTTAGAGAGATTTGCTTCATTCTATCGCATCTCTTTTCCTGTTTTTTTTTTCTTTTTCTTTCTTTTTTTTTTTTTTTTTTTTTGTCGAAGGAGAGTCACCATTATTTTTTACTTTATTTTTACTAGACCGGTTAACACCGGTTTGCCCTGACAAGCCTTAGGCGCAAGTATATTTAGCATTTCTGTTTACCGCGTCTATTTTAATGTCGTGCGAGGGATGAAGAGAGTGATTCTTTGGCGTGAATGCGTGTCTCCGATGAAGCGATTGAGAAAGGGTTAAGTAGCGTGAAAAGGATGCACGTGTTGACGAATGCACCTCGTTCATCAAAAAACATAAGTATCACGGTTCGACTCTCATTCTATTTTTTATTGTTAAACAACTTAGTCTTTCAGGTTGACACTTTTTTCCTTGATATTTTAACGACCTGTCAGTTTTTATTACAAAAGATCTAGACAATTATAGGAATAGATATAAGCGAGTCGTTTTATGAAGGAACGACCCACGCTGTGAATCAGCAGACTGCGTAACGCCATTGGATGACTAAGTCAATATTCTTTTTTTTCTTTTTTTTTTTTTTTTTTCTTTTTACGAGTAATAGATCATCTATACTTGACCACGACAAGTTTGACAGAATTTAAAGTCGAAATGTTCGTGATATTTCGATACGCCGAATTTATCCCGATAAAATTCGTCGGAAGGATTTTATGACCCACTCGATACGTACTTTATATGAGTTATTATGGACCGCTAAAGTTAACTTTGTTGCATTTGGATGATAAATGTGTCCTAGAAATGGATGATTATCGATTCGACATTGTGATTTTATTTTCGGCTAAACTGGACGTTCTTTATGATTACCTGAAATCAAATATCGGCTATCTATTTTCGAGTATACAGACCGATATATAGTAGAAACGTTTTATCGGAAGGTCTTAACGATCGATACTCCTTGACATAATCGTTCATTTCCTTCGGGAGAGAAATTAATTGTTTCCTTTTTTAATTTCAAATTTAACATTAAACCAAGTGGTTGAACGAGCCTGGATGATCGATGATACGTCAATAATAATTATCTCTCGCAGGAATATCGTATACGAAGAACGTTCAAAGTAAATTGCTTAGGTTTCTTCAATGATAACATAAACCAATTAGTAATACTTTCCGCTTTCTTGAAAGAATTAGCTTAAGCACCTCGTATCGTCTTCCTCGGCGATCAATAATCTTCAAGTATTACCTCGTTATCGTTGTTAAAAAAATATCGTACAAGCGAGATGTCAGTTATCAATATATGGCGAAATGTCAGATTCCATGTCATTTTGTGGAATCGATAAATATCACATAAATATAGTCCTATAATTTTCGACTCGTTATCTCCCAAACGTTCCATTAGCGACAGACGTTGATCGTTCGTGTCTAAATAGTAGGATTTACTAAAGGCATTTAAAATTGAACACTCATGTTCTACTAATGTTTTTACTTCAATAGGATGAGGTAAGAGAAGTAAGGGGAGAAAGTAGAGTGAAAGAGAGAGAGAGAGAGAGAGAGAGAGAGAGAGAGAGAGAGAGAGAGAGGAGTAGAAAAATGGATTATTAATTATTTCAAAGTCATTATCTCGAAGACGCGTATACTTAGCGATGACAATGATTGAATATTTATGTGATCGAATAATTCATCGACTTAATCATTTTCAAAAGTATTATTTCTTATCGAGATACAGATTGCATAATATTATATATATATATATATAATTATATTTCATATCCATCTAAGAAGCTTTGAGAACTTACCACGATCGGAGAGATGAATAAATTATCACGAAGGGATTCACTGCACAAGCTAAACGTCGAATCTTCTCTTTCTCTCTCTTTCTCTCTCCCTTTTCTCGCTCCTTCTCAATTTTTCTTCACGGTAGATTATTTATTATTCGAGATCACTCGAGTGTCCGTTTCACTTGTCACCGAAAAGTCTTCCTAAGTATCTTCTTTCTCATTTACATCCTCCACGGGATCAAAGACAACGTTTTCTTTTTTCTGTGTCTTGAACAATCGTCGTTTAAAAATAACAACGAATAAATAGTACGAGAGTTTCTCACGTGAAAAAAAGAAAATAAAGTCTGTCACACTTAATCGCTCTTCTTTGTCAAATAAAGATCGACGACGGATCAACGTCGTTCAATGAGATAAATGTCGTTAAGAGAATAAAAGAAGCCGGCAGAGCGCGTTAACATTTTCAGTTGTGCGCGTATCTCGCGTCTGAAGGCATCGCGACGCCCAGCGTCGCTTTTATAGACGCGCCGCCATGACGCGCAGACGTGAATCGAGAAAGAAAGAATATCTACGAGGATGAAGTAAGAAGAGTATAACGCTCGTTACTCTTATCATTTTTTTTTTGTTTTTTTTTCTTTTTCTTTCTTTTCTTTATCTCTCTCTCTCTCTCTCTCTCTCTCTCTCTCTCTCTCTCTCTCTCTCTCTCTCTTCCATCTAGACTAAAGTGCTGCATGTTTGATCAACTATTTGATCGTCTATTTTTTTAATTGTCTAAAAATATCAAACTTTGTTTTATTATTTGTAATATTTTTAGGTTCGTATAAAAAAAAAAAAATGTTTCGAACGTTCCTACGAAGAATTAGTATAATTTGAGTTTCGTTTATTCTTTTTTTATTTTCTACACTTGTAGAAATACACAAGTAAACAAATTTATATGCAGGAAGTTAAGAAAACATTCTCAGTATTAGCTGACAACGCGTATCTTTCTCTCTCTCTCTCCCTCTCTATCTCTTTCTATTTATCTTATGTTCCTGATCTCTAAAATCCTTCCATGAAAATTCGCTTAGTTTACTTATATTCAAAGACTCATGTCGGTTTAAGGCGTTCGACACGGTCCGAAATCCAGGATTATATTTTCATAATCCACAAACGTGTTGTGCAAAGTAAACCGTACGATAGGAACTTGCGGCGCTAGGCGAGGATTTCAATATCGACAATTTTCGACTTAACTGGTAACAAGCCAAAGAAAATATCTTGGAATTTGATTTTAGAATATGATAGCGATGCATTTGCGGTCCAGCTGTTGACAATAATCAGAAGATTTCCTCTTCTTCCTTTCGTCTTCTTCTTCTTCTTCTTCTTAATCGAAAGTTTATTTACCCCAGTGAATAAATAAAAACAGAAACGATAGAATCAGAGAATATGCAGCGTTTCTCGAGAGTACATTCATTTCTTTTTAATGATGAATGAAGACAAAACAAAATAAATAAATAAATAAAGAAGAAAAGAAAACAATCGAAAGACAAACAATCGAAAGATGGAGGAGAAAAAAATTGACGCAAAATGCGTGACCGATTCGTAATTGAATTTGCACCTGCAAGTATTTATAAAATCTATGTCAAGTATACGTAAGTACATATGTATATGTCCATAGTTCGCTGGACCGTAAAAGCGGCTCGTGGTATTAAAGTATAAATAGAAGAAACCGGTGGTGTGGCGATGCAAATTTAAATGCAAGTAGGGCTATTGTGTAATACGTCGTAGTCGTCATCGTCATTTTCCTCATCTCGGGTTGTGTTTCTTCGGTTCGTTAAGCCAAACGTATAGCCAAGCTACGTATATCACGTGTCGAATCGTATTCAACGTCGACTCGATTTCCGGGGTTGGAAAAGAACGCGTCGTTAAGACGAGATACAAATAGAAACTGTAAGCTCGACAATCCGTTGATTTTACAAAGCTTTAAAGATGATGTCGTTGGAACTTTGATATAGGGACGAACATTTCCTGTCGTACTTGTCGTCGTCCTCGTCCCCTCATTTCACCGTTCACTCCGTTATAATGACAATAGCTCTCCGAACGATCGAAGAACGTTTTGACATTTCTGATTCTAGGGCTCGTTCCATCTCTCTCTCTTTCTCTCTCTCTCTCTCTCAATCTCCTTTCATGTTTCTGGATCTTTCCGCACGTTTATTCGTACCAGGGAAAAAACAATGTCGGGAGCGAGCGTTATTTCCGAAAAAAATCACTTTCTTTCGTGTCTTCGATTTTCAATAAGTTTCAGCCTAATTCTAATATATTATCATCAATTCATTTATATATATATATATATAAATATATATATATGTGTGTGTGTCCAGATTATCACGAAATTTTGAAACTAGTGTTCTACTTTGTTCTCTCGGAAATAATCTAGTCATAGATTTTCGATAAATCTGGTCTATTCCGCGTAAGAGAAACTTATCTCATCGCAAGGTTTACGGAAATACAGTTCGTTCTTGATAGACATATTTTTCTTTCTTTTCTTTTTCTTTCTTTTTTTCTTTTCTTTTTTTTTTTTTCAAACGAAATCCTCGTCGAATTAGAAAATAATGGAAAAACTTTACGGTTCGTCGTACGTTACCGAGCGATGGACGATGATGTCAGTTTAAATACTTCGTTTTTGAATCCAAAACTACACACACGTGATGTCTCTCATTTTCTTTCGAAACGGAACTAAAGAGAAAGAGAAAGAGAGAAAGATAGGTAGATAAAAAGAGATAGGATAAACTATACCTATACGAAAAGAGAGACGCAGAAACATTTAGACAGAGCGCCCACGCATTCTCTTCCTCGAAGGAACGAATCTATTGGGTGCCAGAATAATGATATTGAATGTAGTGTCGCGCGAAGTGTAGAAAAAAAAAAAGAAAAGAAAGAAAAGTCGAAAGAGAAAGAAAAATAATAGGAGTAACCCGTGACGAAGTTTTGCGAATTGTAGAAAACATAATTATAATATTGCCTCTGGGCATTCCGTGAAGCGCTATCTCGTGCCTGATGCAACCTGCATTTACGTCGAGCCCCAAAATCGTCTCCTGACGATCATCTCGCTTCTCCTTTCTTCATCTGAATATGCAATTTCTCCGAGATACCGAGATATACCGTGTTCTTTCGTAAAAAAAGAAAAATAAAAAAAAAAAGGAAAAAAGAAAAAAAAATTTAACTTTCTCATCGTTTCGACAGATCATACCTGTCACGAACTTCGATGTAAGTTGATCGATTATTGGAAAAGGAAATAAAACTGATGATTATGACGCAAGAATTGGGAATAATATTTTTTTTTTCTTCTTTTCATTATAAATACAATGATACATTCATAGAAATTTAAGACGATCATGTTACATGTTTGAAGAACGTTTCGCAGAATAACAGGATATAAAATTCATTCATTTACAAACCGTGATAATTATCACAAATTAAAATAAATTACGGAATAAATAAATTATATACTAACAGGAACTTACAGTAACTTTGAGAATAGTCTAATCATTCAAAGCTAAAAATTCATTATTTGTACATATATATATATATAATAGCAATAGGATAAGACATTTAACGCGAGCATAAATATATCGTAAGTCACTGTTATTAAAAATTCAAGTAAAAATGATTGCATATTTTTAGATTAATTTTCATAAGAGTATTCGAAAGGATTAAAAATCGAAGCTCGTATAATTACTCGTAGAATCGTTTTGATTCGAACTGGTGCAAATCGTGTACTCCGAGTCTGTGGTGCTCTCTGAAGATTCAGATTGTGATGACATGTAGGATATATCGGAAGAATTCTCGAGAGATTTTTCACTATCACTCGAGAATAAACTGTACAATGATTCTTCGTAAGAGTAATCGTAATCGCTGCTGGATGCCTCCCCTCCGGAAATGTAGTCGTAAGAAGAGCTCAATGAATCCTTTTCGGAATTGTCATCGATAGAAGAAGACGAAGATCCATTTTCTTTTAGAACAAAAAAGAAAAAAAAATATATATATATATATATACATACGTCATGATAAAAAGTTAGTTTTGATAATTTGTAATAATGTATTACTAAGGGTAAAAATAAACGAAAAAATTTACGAAAGTTTACCTTCGAAATGTTTTATATCTTTTATCAGGCTATTTATTTGACCTTTTAATTGTTCTATGGTATTTCGAATTTTTGTTTCACGTTTCATTATCTCTTTCTTCTTCATTTGCTTACATTTGCGTTTTCTTTGTTGCTCCAACGATTTGTCGGCATCTATAACATTTACAAATATTCAAAATGAAATGAATCTTTCAATTTTGACGATCGATAGGATTAGGATGATTATTTCCTTACGTTTTTTACATTTTGATTTTTTAACTGTTTCTTTAGCTTTTTCTTTAGCTTTTTCTTTAGCTTGTTCCGTCGCAGGACCGGGCTCACCGATCTCGGTCAATTTAGTAATTTTTTTCAGCTTTACGATTACCGATTTTACTGAATCTGTCGAATTTGAAACTTCTTCATCATTTATTACTTGCAACTGTTTATCCAATTTCTTTTCTGGATCTACATCCTTATCTTTATCTTCATCAATGGGATAATAAATTACATGAAGAAGAGACTCTTCCTTGGGTTCTTTTTTTATTTGAATCTTATCGTCGTCGTTATCCAACTTCTTTGGAGTGCTCGAATCGAGCTGGATATTGAGATCGTATTCTTGAACGTTACGACTCTTCTGATTACAGCTGAATTCTTGCTTTTCCCTAATTAAAGAGGAAACATTTATATTCTCGTTTGACCGAGATTTTTGCAATGACTCCTTGGACCCTTCGTTGTTCCTCGTTTCGACACGTTCTTCTTCGTTCTTCGAGGAGGCACCTTCAATAGCAAAATTCATTTCTTTCGACACACGTTCATTTATTTTTTCCGTACTCGCCTTTATATCTTCCTTGTCGAGTTTCTTGATAATTTTCTTTTTAGCGCCGGTCGATTCTGCGTTCTTCGAGCGATCTTCTTGACAAGCCACCGATAATTCCTCTAATCCTTTCTGATGTGATCCTTCACCGGTAGATACACCGGGTTCGGTCGAAGCTTTTTCAACGTTTCCGTGATTCCTTTCCACCGAAGTGTTCTTTTCAATCGCTTCTTCGACTTTATTTCCACCATCAACGTTACCAGCCGCTGCTTTCACATCTTTCAACTTGCCTGTCATTTTCTTCCTTGCAATACGAACTTTCTTCAGCTTTTCTACTTTCTTCTCTGTCTCTTCCTTATCGCTTTTCTTAGTCTCTTCCTTATCGCTTTTCTTCGTCTCTTTCTTTTCGCCTTTCTTCGTCTCTTTCTTTTCGCCTTTCTTCGTCTCTTTCTTTTCGCCTTTCTTCGTCTCTTTCTTTTCGCCTTTCTTCGTCTCTTTCTTTTCGCTTTTCTTTGTCTCTTTCTTTTCGTCTTTCTTCGTCTCTTTCTTTTCACCTTTCTTCGTTTCTTTCTTTTCACCTTTCTTCGTCTCTTTTTTATCACCTTTCTTCGTTTCTTTCTTATCGCCTTTCTTCGCCATCTGTTCCTTCTTCGTTTCTACGCTTGGCGATTCTTTCATCTTAACGACGATTTGTTTATCAGGACTTATCAACAAACTGCTCGATGACGGCTCAGAATTATCGTCTTTTTTCATTATCCGTTTTCTCTTCGTCTCCACGTTTGACGATTCTTTACTCTCATCGAAGATTTGTTCATCAGGACTTATCAATAAACTGCTCGATGACGTCTCGGAATTATCGCTTTTCGTGGTCATCTGTTTTCTCTTCACCCCCACGCTTGGCGATCCTTTTTTCTCAACGAGAATTTGTTCATTAGGAGGATTTCTCAACATAATGATCGATGACGTCTCGGAATTATCTCTTGTCTTCATCATTTCTTTGCTCTTCTTCTTCACGCTTGGCGATTCTTTCCTCTCAGCGATGATCTCTTCATTAGGATTTTTGAACGAACTGTTCGTTGACTGCTCCGAATCGATATTTTCATCCTTTTCCATTATATATTTCCAAAGATAGGATACTTTGAGTTTGTCGAGTTTAAGAGCGTTATCCTGGATCAATTTGATTATATCATTTCGACTCTTTTGACGCAAATAATGGTCGAGAATCATTTTCAATCGATCTTCTGTGAAAGGAAAAGAACGAAAAGGGAAGAAAAAAAAAACGTAAAATCCTATCTACGGAATGAGTGGTACGAACGAGTTAAAAAGACTTTCGATAATTGATTTAATTACCAGATATTTGTGTGAACCGGTTCAAAAAGTTCTGCGTGGATTCGAGATTGGAACATTGACGTAGTTCCTCTACATATCTCCATGGGAACATTTCTTCGACTTCTTTGAAATCGAGAATACCATCGGCAATATCCTTTGCTATTTCTTCTTGAGTTTTATGGTTTAATATAAAATTTACAATCCAACTGCATGTTACGCGATCCACGAGATCTGCGAATTTATTTAAATTAAACGTTTAAACTTACGACTAAATGGGTCTTATTATTAAAATTAATTATCTTATTTTTCTTGGGAAAGACTATCAAGATTCTTATCAATCTTAAATTTACCAATATGCCTTTCTGATTTTGTGCTCATTCTCTGAATATATTCCACTGTGAAACGATTGGATCGATGGATAACGATTGTCTAACGCGATTCGGTTACGAATAAGTATTTGTTCGATGGGAAAGGTTAAATGTGTTTTCTTTGAAACTCTCTCTCTCTCTCTCTCTCTCTCTCTGTTTCTCTTTCTATTTCTATCTTTCTCCCTCTCTTCCTCTTGTTACTTTCCGAATGAAAAGACCATCGAAAACAGAAAGTTCCAAATATAAATAATAAAACACGTATCTTCTCGTTTTCAAGATGAGTCGATGAAAATGAAGAAGAAAAAAGAAAGGAAGAAATAAAAAAAGAAAACGTACTTTCTTGCTTGCTTACCTCAACAATGTATCGTATCGTATCGCATCAAGGGAGGTTTATTTTTAAAAACATTCTGTTTATTCGCAATGAATAAATAAGTAGTAATAGCCAGGGGCCAAATGTTTAGGCGCGTTATCGCAAGACAAAAAGAAAGGATGAAAGAGCTTGTTCTTTTCTTTTTTATTCTAGATCGATTTAAGAAGCTATCAAAGTCCAACTCGTCTTGATACCGCTTATACAACACGAGATACGTACCACAAATAAATTCATCCTGTTAAACGGAAACTTCGTTCTACGATTGGTTCGACCTCTACCGTTGATTATTGTTTAGATATCGAGAGAGAGAGAGAGAGAGAGAGAGAGAGACGATCGCCTTTTGAAAACTGTTTATTGAAGGTCAGACAAAAGAGAAAAGATTTTTCGTGTAGTTTAACATCGAAAAGATCGTAACGAAGTGATTCTCTTACGAGTAATCAAATTTATTAGATGATAAAAAACGAATGGATATATTTACTCTCGAGGATAATATTGAGCTGAGAAGAGAAATAATAAAAAAAAAAAAAAAAAAAAAAGAGAAAACAAAACGATACGTTATTTAATATGATTAAAAAAGAAACGTAATATTCAACAATACTTGAAAATAAAGAAAAATTCTTTTTTTCAACTTGATCACTCCTCCAATGACAATATGTATTTGTTGAAGTATTCGACGATACGACACTCGAATCGTTTCCAGAGATAGACATGGGGAATCCAATGTCGCCCGTATCCAAGAGGAAGGAACTCGCAGAATTAATCAAATGATCGCTGGGATAAATATTAGCGTTCATTTCGTTACTATTGCTCGTACCGACGTAATCGCTGTTGGATGAAATTATGCATCAGCTGCCCGAATCGTCGCTCTTATCGAAATAATTGTCGGTATCGTCTGTTAAAAAAAAAAAAAAAAAAAAAAAAAAAGGAGAAAAAACAAGAAGAGAAGAAAAGAAACAAAGGAAAAAATAATTTCTTGAAAAATAAATTTTCACTTATAATCTTGGGAGCTGAGGAATGGAGAGGGGGGGGAGAGAGGAGGGGTGGAGAGGAAAATAAAAATTTTCTATTCTTTCAAATCTTTTAGAATAAACATCGGAGAGTAGTGGTACGATATGGATTTTCGTTTATATGATTCGAAAGGAACGTGGGCGCGAATAAATTATTTGAAATGTATGAAAATTCGTAGAAAAATGAGAAGAGTAAGGATAAATGATGATAACAGAAGGGAAAGAAAAAAGATATCATTTTCTCTTATGTAATGTTGATTACGTAAGGATCGTCAATATTATGGGACTTCAGAGAAAGGTTTTTGCGACGAGGCGTAAATATATTATATCGTTTTTCTTTATCGTCCTACCTCTTTAGTTCTTTCTTTCACGTTTGAACGTATAGGCAACGTTAAAGTGATTCTCTTTTACTCGTATCACGACTACGGAGAACCATCAAGCATCGATTTCCGTTTACTTATTAACGTCACGGCTTTACCTATGCTTCGTCAACGTCACGCATGTTGTTCTTAAAAAGAAATATTTCCTTTTAACAATAGGAGCACGTACATTTAAGCATGGAAAATGATTCGAGATTTCGTAATGAAAGGAGTACGATGACTTTGTGTACAAAAAAAGATACAAAATCGATCGATTTACCATCCTCGATATAATCGTCCAATTCTGAAAAAGAAGATTCCCTCTCGGGAATCTTCCTGATCGGGGAACATGAAAGATGGACAAAGAGTTTAAAGACTGAGAAGAGTATGAAGACACGGAGATTATCGATGCATCGTCGTCCTCGAAAACATTATTCTCTATAAAAGAGGAACCATCGTCCTTTGCGGAATAATTCTCAATAAACGTTTTAACGTTTAAACGCATTTCGCTTTTGTCGATCATACAATTAAGCGTTTCGACAAAATGCTAGCAGCAGACCTTGCCATTTTATTGATTTAAAGATGATTTCTGCGAAGATAAAAGGAAAATTCAGGATTTCGAGAAAGATTTATTTGGCCAGTGGTGAAAATTTTGTCTCGTGTCGTGGGTGGATTGATGGATCGGTGGCTGGGATAAAGAGAGAGAGAAAATGAATTGCCTCTTTGGAGCAAGCGAAAACAAATTCTCACACGCTTTTTGGCGCTTTTGATCGCATCTCCGTACCGATAGTTGTAATTCTTCTTTTATTAGGCCACCTGGCCGAAAATACATGGTAAAAATATCAGATGCGAGAAATCATTCTCCAATTTTACCGACAGATATTGCTGTTACCCCTAATAAATTATCATATATACCAATGCGTGTGCTTATTTTAGCCTTACCGAACGTACGTCAGCGGTTTTCTTGTTATCACTTCCTCGCGTGCCCGCGCGGCAAAGACAAGATGTAGAAACAGAGAGAGGGAGAAAGAGAAAACGATAGAAAACGATCGATTCAATTTCTGTTGCAATAGAAAATGCAAGAAGAAATGTTATCGTTCTTAAGAGGATTTCGAGATGGGATATTCTACACGCACGATATACGCGTACACCTTTCTACCGAGCGGACGAAATAGTACAACTAAGATTTTCTTTTGATTTAAGGCGTTGTTTGTTTTGATTTTTATGATACATATCTGTAGAATACTTACGTATGTGCGTCTATGTTTCTGGAGTTTCTCCAATATACTCTCTAGAATTGACTTTCCACATTTGATTATATAAAACGGAATTATAATAAAATTCGTACGCTCGAAACGTCGATCGTATTAATTATAAATCCTGAAAATTTGCATTCAGTGAAAAACGATTTCAAAGGAGACTTTTCTCATTCGTCTGGTCTCGGACGAATTTGGAAGAAAATCGAACTCTATAAATGCAAACGACTCGGGTGTCATTAACTTAATGGAACGTTGGCGTTATGGGATTTCCATTTTCACGCGTTTCTAATATCAAAGTGGTGCAACGTTTTCTTTTTATATAACCGAGGCACAGAGACGATACAATATGCACCGAGGGATAAATCGAATCTCTCCGATAAATAATTATAGTTCATTGACGATGAAATAAACTTGGATAATTGAATGAATTCTTAATTAATGCGTCGTTCCGAAATAGGAAATGGTAATACGAATAATTCCCATCGCTTTTGCGAATCGTTCGAAATACTCATATTTATTATTTTATATCCTTAAGTTAAAATAAATATACCTAATGTATGATATATATATATATATATATATATATATATATATATATATATATGTATATATATCTTTTTCAAAGAGGAAGAAAAAAAAAGTAATTTTTAAATTAAAACATTGGTAGGCCGAATTGAGACAAATTAAAAAAGATTCATGTCGTTTGATTTCCTTAAAAAAAAAAAAAAAAAAAAATCCCATTTCCCGAAAGAACGTCATTCGTTTGAAACATTTAAATGACACGCGGTTGCACGAACAGGTGACGCGTATGCATGTACGTATACATAGGTACGGAAATTTGTTCCATGAAAAGAGAATGGTGGTCGATTGCTCGGTTGAGAGATTTAAAGACGGTCAACAAAGAAATCTCTTTGACAATCGAACTGAAACTCTTTGGCAGCACGCCGAGGAGTTTGTCCGAGAAAGCCGCTACTATGTCGCGGTTAATTACGTATGTAAGTATACGGTATACTCCTGTCTATCTATATAAATAATATGTTTATAAATACACAAAATATATGTATACGTAGTATATATATATATATATAAATAGTAGGAGATTCACTTTATTCTTTTTCGTGTGACCGACCGCAGAGAGACAACGACGGTACATCGACTCGTCGCTCTCCTAGAACAAGTTCATAAACCATATAGAATTAACTATCTATTAATAGATCTGGAACCTGTTCGGCAAGTTCGCCTAGCGATGCTTTCGACCGATCTAAAATCGTACTTCTCGCGCCAGATGGATATCCAGGAATATAATTTAAATAACGATCCTAGAACGAGATTAAAGCGAATCGAGTTTCTCTCTTTCGGAGAATAGAATTTGACGTTAAAGCACGAGCACGTTCATTTCTAATCGAAAATTAATCACTCGTTTCCTCCCATTTATTTTCGTTTGATTCTATGCTCAAGTAAAGCGCGTCTCTCTCTCTTTCTCTTTCTCTCTCTACATATATATATATATATATATATATATATATATATATACAGATGCGTACAAATGTAAGCGTTGTCATATCGATCGGACGTTTTTATAGAGAGATATCAAAGTATTCGTTTAAAACTTTTTATACGTGACTTTAATTTTTATTTTTTCTTTTCCTTATTTTTTGTACCTTTTTTATTTTTTTTATTTTTTTATTTTTTTTTTTTTTTTAGAACGAATTTGTTAGGTACGAATTTATCCTTGGATAAAGACGCTACCGTTCTATTGCCAAGTTCATAGCGCCTACACATAACACACTCTGATTGTCCGTCTCTCTCTCTCTCTCTCTCTTTATTTTTCTCTTTTTACTTTACACCTCCATACAACGAACATCGATGAATACAATGAAACATTGACATTTTCAGGCCCGACGATGATGCAACGAGCGTGAATAAAAGGACGAGGACGTGATATGCACGTATGCACGTGTATATATTTATATATATATATATATATATATATATATATATATATATATATGTATGTATATGTACGTATATGTATGTACCGTTCGAAGGATATAATAATGACGTCATTGATGTCTACTAGAGATTCGCTCAATGCCGAGGGTAGGGTCGATAATTTGCATAGGCGCCGGATAGGTATCGAAGTGGAAAAAAACGTGGAAAAAAACATGATGAAAAGAGAAAAAAAAAAAGAAGAAAAGAAAAAGAAAAAGGGGGAGAACAAGAGGATAGGAAGGTAGAAAAGAGGGTTGCGTGACGTCACCGTTCGTACATCGACAGTATATCGACGAATGACGTCAGTTTCTTTCATCCATTCTAACATCAAAAAGATCGAATGAAAAAAAGAAAGAAGAAGAATGGAGGAGGATTAGTCTCTGTGGGTGAGGAAATCGTTGAAAAAAGAAAGAAAAAAAAAATTTCTTAGGTCGAACCTTCTTTTTTTTTTTTTTTTCTTTTGTTTTGTTTTCTTTCTTGTATATATCGCGATATCTATGTATGCACGTATGTATGTAAGTATTTATGTACTTACTCGAATGTGTTCCTTCGCACGTGTCTCTCGGATGGAACAGATACGATTGAATTTCGAGAAAAGGATAATTTAACAGGCACGCAATGACGCGCATCAGTTACTATCGTTCAATAAACTGTGAACGCCATTCGACTTTCGACAAATAGACAAACAACCATTGGACTCCACCACGGCCCATTAATTTTATTTCTTTTCGGGAAACAATATTTATATCCTTGGAAATGGTCGATAGGATTTTCAACGTCGAGATACGTACGTACGTACATACATACATACATACATATGTATTTCGGTATTAGAAATTCGATCGAACTGTTACGCAGATCGTAACCACTACGTCATTCGGTGAGGAGATTGTCTTCTATGTTTAATATGAATCTCGCTGTTTCGCTCACTCTCTCTTTCTATACGAGTCACGAAACAACCCCAATAATCGGCCGATGTACCGTAAACGTAGTCGTCGACAACGTCGATCGATATTTCGTTGCTAATTCGGGCTTAACTGTATTTTATATATAGCCTCGACTAGTTGAAAATAGAAGAAAGTTGTAATATTTTCTCTCTCTCTCTCTCTCTCGATCGAACGTGCGTTAGATTCCAACTTATCGATTTATATTTTAAAGATATAAAATACATGCATATATACATTTATATATATATATATATATATATAGTTATCGTTACAAAGATCGCTAAGACTCATTGCACGTGAGGACTATAAATTTAAACATAAATTTTAGCCGACGACGATATCGTATTGTATTCAATTCGCCATGTCCTCTCTCTCTCTCTCTCTCTCTCTGAGCATTTATTTATCAGGGAGTTATAATTTCGTATCTTTGGTATGCGTTCGTTTCTGTGTGTAACCTTGACTCCCCTCGATGTAACATACCTTCCTAAAATATATGCGCCTAAAATGATATGCGGTATAAAGGTGTCCGATAATACATACGTACGTTCGATCGAAATAACCCGAATAATGTGAGTCGAAATGATCCGTGCAAATACGTTGATTTGTGCTAATTAAGGGGATAAAAAGGAAAAAAAAGGCGACGTACGAAGAAACAAAAAAAATACATACGCGTTTTAACGAATTAACACGTTTTACATAATAATAAATAATACTTACTCGTCTCTTTTTTTTTCTACCATCCTTTAAGTTCTCGATAACCTATTGTAATTGGCGATCGATCGCGTCGTCAACTCTTCGTTGTTTAATTAAAATTACGAATTATATACATATATATATGTATATATATATATAGGAGGCATTATAGGAAACAAAGCTCGAAAGAGAAAACAAAGAAATTGGTCAGGGCGCGTCGTTGGTCAAAAACATAAGACACACGCATAATGTGGGGAATTTCTGAAAACGTAATTCGACAGATACGAACGACCGGACACAATCGTTATAAATACAACGTACTGACACGTGCGACGCGATCGTTCTCTTTATACACATGAATTTAACGCAGTGCGCATTATTCCCGATAAACAAAATGTGATCGTCACGTATCTATTCGTATAAACGAATGATAGTCAGTGTTATTACGTTTCAATGAAATTGTCATTATTATTTTGTTTCATTAGTCGATTAGATTCAGATTAAAATGCAAAATGAATAGTTGTTAAACGCATTAGCATAAGAAGCGTCGATCTAGTAGAATTAGCTGTACTCGTTGGAGATAGAAAAAAAAAAAAAAAAGAAAAGAAAAAAAAATCGAGGTAAGATAACAGTGAAGTGGAAGAACTTAATCGAATTAATTATGGGGGCGTTGAATGGAAGTGGTTGGCAATTAAGTCGGATATAAGTCGTAAGAAAAACGATTTGAAAAAGTAATCTCATCGAAGAGGCCGAGGAAAGAGTCATCGAGAGAAACCGCTTGACTCATCAAAATAAAACGTTGATCCATGTTGTAAGACCAGTGCCGTTGCTTGTGTATATACATACTCGTATACGTATAACCATATAAAAGTGTCATCGTGCCGATCGCCGAGGATAGTTGGACTCGAAGCTTCGAACGAACATGATCGAGGTAAGAGATTCTCAAAGAATGCCTAATATCGACGTGGATAATTATTTCGGAGTGAGATTGAATGGTTAAAGCCAAAAGTGACGATTAGATCTGATGTGTCTGTGCATTTGTGTACTACGTTCTACGACGACGTGTGGAAAGAAAGAGAAAGATAGAGGATAAAAATGATTTCTTAATGTAGAAACGAAAAAATTCATCTTTCGCATAATTATCTTTCTTTCCTTTTTTTTCTTGTTTGTTTGACTTTTTTTTTTTTTTTTTCCTGTTAGAGATCAATTTTTTTAAAAGAGAGAGTTGCGTTTTATCTCTTGGCTAATGGGGTCAAGATCGGTTAAAAGAGGAGATAAAATTCTGCTTATTAAGTATGCATGCATGCATGTATGTGTACGCCTGTATTAAGTTTTCGTAAATGTTCTATCGCGAGGAAGAATTATAATTATTCTTGCGTTTTGTCTCGGCGATATAAAAATATGATCGGGGTTGTTTGTAATCGGTAAGAAAATGGTGGTCCCTATCTTTTATTCGGGAATGCGTCATTTGGGTCAAGGGGAATGCTATAGAATTTATTATATTATAATAGTCGACGTGGGTGTAGAAATGATTTGAGATATTTCAGACTTTCTAGATTTCTGTCAAACGAAAGATATCTGTCACGAAACATGTAGCGTTATATCTTTTTCATTTTATGATAAAAAATGAGTCAAGTAAGATCATTTTTCAACCCCCGTTCTTTTTTTTTCGTTCCATCAATCGTTACTCGTGTCTCACGAGATTTTATAGCTCCTTTGATTTCCATGATTATATTTTATTTTATGTTCGCAGATAATTATATTGTTTCTTGGGATTTACGGAACGTTCGCCGTTCCGTACGAGCCGCTCAAGGATCGTGAATTCCGTACGCTAGGTAATGACGCGGAAGATGACACCGAAGTCGTCGAGGTTCGTCTTCCAGGTTCGAGAAATTTAAATGAAAAAGCTTTACCAATATCTCATCTTTATGACGTCGAAATCGATAGCTTACCAGGCAATCAAAATTTAGAAGAAAAATCTCAGATACGCGTGATTCTACCTGGTACTGAAAATCTTGCGGAAAAAAGTATACCCGATTACGTACTTAAAAGGATGGCCAATCCAAAAAATCATCGTATCTCTAGTCATCCTGATTTCGAGGAAATACCTATCCAGTGAAAGGAAGGAACAACGATCGTTGTTAATTAATTACGTGAGTACCATTGTCATACCTTTTAGACAAAAAAAAAATTTTAGATATACCTTTTCTCGTTGTAATATTTTCTTTATTTATGTTGTAGACAAAATTAAATCAATCAGGATTTCATAGATTTTTAAATATTCGTTTATTATAAATGCGACGTCAATTGGGGACAAGGCATTTGAAGAAATTTATAATACGCGAAAAGAGAGAGAGAGAGTGAGAGAGGGGGGGGGGTGGGAGAGGAAGGGAAAGAGACAATATTTAGCAAATGATTTTAGCGCTGTGTATCCTGTATCATACGATCATTCGTATTTTTATTACAATATTTAATGAAGTTATGTTTTATCTTTCCTATGTATCGTCATTCTGATAGCGTGTGATTACGTATATAAGAGAAATAAAATATAACGGGAAGGGAGGTGAGGATGAATGAATTAAAAATAAAAATTATCTATACTTGGTAACTATCTATGGTTAATCGTTCGATTTACGCGGCGACATATCACGAGAGCTTCGTTCGAACGATTCCTACCTTATCGGTAAATATAAACTGTACTTTATTATTTAGTTAGATTAATTGTCGATAAAATAGAGCACTTTTATACCGGCACTGTGTGTACATTCAGTCGGTAAAAATGTCTACAAGTTTGACGGAATGTTTGTAAGATGGCACCATTTGCACCTAACAAGAAGAAAAACTTTGAGCGGATTATTTTTGAATCGTTTCCGCTACGAAAATAGGATTAACGTCGCAAGATTTCCCATTTGAAAATTTATTGTGACGAATACGATGTACAGATTGGAATATTTTTTTTATTTCATGTAACAACTTTTATAGCAGAGAGATTACATCGTATTACATGAAATTGTAATAAAAGTCTGTATACTCGTTTGAACATTTAAGCCAGTCGAAAGATGAATGTTAATACGAGCAAACGATTAACGACGAAATTATAGAAGACTTGCATTTCACTGGTTTAGAGAAGCTTTATACCAAAATTAATTCAACTTGGAATTTGTACATATATATGTATATATAAAATGTATGTGAATATACGTATATACATTCAGCAAGACACAAGTTTGATGTACACAGGGAGCTACAGTATCTTATGAGCCGGCAAATGCAGATCGTCAAGTACGAAGGTAATGGATTTTCCCTTTTAGAGAGAAACGCGTTTTAATACTCATTCCATCGGACTCTGTGCGAAATACTTTTACCTTTCTTTTTTTTTTTTTCTTCCCATTTCCTTTCTTCTCTTTTTCTCCCACTCGGTCTCACTTTGGCTTTCTTTTTCTTTCTCTTATTCTCCCTTTCCTCTCGTTCTCTCTTTATCGAATGACAAAGCTGCTGCAAATTCAAGTAGCTCACTTTGTCCCTTAGCAAAAGGGAAATTCGATTAAGTGGATTATTATCGATCTGTTATCCTTTTTGTTCGATGATCCAACTTCGAAAAGATAAAATAAAAATGATTGATATAATTTAGACGAGAATGATTTACATCGAGAAAACGATATAGTTTCGTCTTATGTCGATCGATAATCGTGCGAATCTTTCGATATTCTTTTTTTTTGTTCTTTGTTTTCTTATCATCATTATCGCGTTATTTATTCGTCAAAGATCAAATAAAATTTTAAGAAAATAATTTCAGAAGAATATTTCTATTCTCGCCTTTCTCTAAATGATCATATCTTTTTATCCAACTTATTTAGCCTTTCAAATTTGTTAATGCAATGCGAAGCGAAATGCATTTCGACGTGATAATAGTACGTTTGGAATATTCTCAATGGTAATTAACTTAGAACGATTAATTATTGCGATCAGATTACGTAAAACAGCGCGCGTATTACTAGTACGTAATATTACGTATTTTTCCTTTTTTTTTTCTTTTCCTTTTTTTCTTTTTCTCTTTTTTTTTTTTTTTTTTTTACCGGATGCCTGGTTCGCCTTTTCCTCGGCAACATATTTCTCTCTCGTTAATTACATCCCAGTGATTGCTTCGCAGTAATGAGAAACAAATTTTGGTTGTGGAAACAAAAAGACGATTTCGCTAGGAGAGAATGGAACGGCGAAATCGTTTACGAGATCGGACAAATTTTTTTTTTTTCGTCATTTCACGTAGATACATCAAATGTTCTTTCAAAATGAAATTTCGTCGAATAAGCTGTGCGGCTCGTTGGGAAAAATTTTTCGTAAAAAAAACGAACATCGGATATACATATATATATATATATATATTTTTTTTTTTTTCGAAAGAAATTAAATTGGTAAGTACTTACGTGTACACACACACACACATATATATATATATATATGTACGTATGTACACTTGCGGGTTAATTAACCAATGTAAAATCATATTACTGGGTCGAACATATACTCGTGAATTAGAAGAAGACGACTGTTAAAAACGAGGACATTTGGATATGCTCTGATAAATTACGAGTTTCATTTCACGCGGTTACTTACTGGTCGGCATATTACTCTTGAGTGATAGGTACCGTCCCATCCCCTTTCCTCCCACCCTCCATCCTCTTCTCACTCGACCGATTTTAAACTTGGAAAACGTTTAAAAGGTAAATTGCGGATGGAGATTACATGGGTGCAGATTTCTCCATTAAAGTTTTTCCACATCGTTCCTTCGTCTCTTTTCATATAAAGTAAGAAGCAAGAAGAGAAACAAGAAGAGACTGGACAGGAGTAGGGATAGCTTCTATACCTACATAGGGGTAGGTGTGTGAGTGAGTCGGGGGATGAACGAGAAGAAAAAGAAACGCTCGTGTTTCTTTACGTTTTAAACGCCACCGGCGTCCTCGACTTTTTCCTTATCTTTAATTCTTTCGATTCTTTTTCGAAGATTTCTCCATTGCGTTCCTTCGTTCAATTTTTTTTTATCTCGAAAAATTTCGAATTACCTAACTCGCCAAGATTTTCCAGCTTTTTCTAATTCCCTAAGTTTTTAAAAGATATTTCGAATAAGCGACGACCGAGAGATCATTTTCGCGTTAAATATCGATAAAATAGAAAAAGAAAGAAAGAAAGAAAGAAAAGAAAAAAAAAGAAAAAAGAAAGGTTACCCCGTACAAATAACGTACCTTACTTGTTTACGCGTTGGCATTTAACGTTCGTTGAAAGAAAAAACAAAAAAAAAAAAAAAAAAAAAAAAGGAAAGCTCTTATTCGCGAACACGCAATCGTCATAACGATCCTTGTACGATTCAATGGGTCTCTCCCTTTCCATTTTTCCCGTCAAACAAACTGACCAAGAGAGATCGTGCATTTTACGAGCCGATCATACCAACAAATTCATATGGAAATTTATTACTACGATCAAAAATCCAACATATTCGATCCAACATATTTAATCCCACGATTATTATGTACTAGCTTTTGTTTTGTCTCGAATAATTCGTTCGTCAGATTTTTTTGTATTTTTTTTTCTTTTTATATGTATATATATATATATATTTTATCTATGTAAATTTTCGGATACTGACATAATATTCCTAGCGAATATTATGTACAATCATTATTGTTAATTGGCCATCTCTCTCTTCTCCCTCCCCTCCTCTCTCTCTCTCTCTCTCTCTCATTGCAAGATCATCGTTCGTCGTAGAGGCACCTTAATAACATGCAGCTACGAGGAATAATTGATGAAGTACCTAGTACGATTATCATCATGTTCAGATAATTCCATGGATTGTTATGAAAGCCAGGACGGAACAACGTCGATGATCGATCGTTTATGTTGGCGATGTAGCGTTTATCACGCTAGGCGAATTGCAATATGAGCTAATAACGGTACCGTCTCGTTTTCCACGATTATGCGATACCATAAATACCAAGGTGCATAGGTTAACTCGACGAAAGTAATAAATGGCTCTTTCGTTAAATGCAACGGATATCCCTGTTATTAGACAATTATCTTCATCATTCTATAAATATTTTACTTGTCGTTAAGGAAAGAAAAAAAAAAAATTATAGGCATTATATATTTTTATTTAATGATTCGTAAACGAAAAATAAATAAATAAATAAATAAAAAACTCGTCGCTTTTGTGATTAATTTGTTTAGAATCTTTTCTTTCTTTCTTTTTTCTTTTTTTTTCCCCCACAACGAAATCGTTTCTTTTTCTTTTTCTATTGAATTCTCTCGATGTCCATTGGAAAAGGAAAGAGAATAAGATAGAAAATAAAAAGGAAGGGGGAGGAAGCAAGGGAAAAAAAAAGAAACGTGTCGATTAATTCAACGGCAATTCGTTCTCCGTGAAGAGAGAAACGTCGTGATTAAATGTAATCAAATTTCGTTCGTGCGATTGCGCATCCATGTACGTACGTACGCACGAGTGCGTTTACTTGGACGTTTTTGCGAGTTGAACAACGCAGAGAAACTCGATATCGAATCAAACATCTTTTTGACCGTGTAATCAATGTATTCATTTCAGTTACGATAGGAAAAAGTGAGTTCTATCGACGGATTGCAGATTGGAAAATAATAGAATGGTTTACTACGTCCTCCCACTTTTCTGAACTCGTACACACGCATTCGTTTATATCACGCCGTTAAGCTATAAGCCATTGTATTCAATCGTACAAAGCTTTTCGCAGAGAGAGAGAGAGAGAGAGAGAGAGAGAGAGAATCCTTTACTGGATCTGTTATCCTGTTATCGATAGAAGGACTCTTGTATATCGCGTTCAACGTTCCATAATACTAATTTCTTACAAATAATCGATAATGTTAAGAGAACTTTCATTTAATCTTCTTTTTGGTTTTTTCCCTTTTTAATTAATTAATTTATTTTTTTCTTTCATTTTTTTTTTTTAGCTCGATTTATCGACAACTTCGAACGCATAGGAAAGAAACTCTTTTGTTATAGTCAATCCATCGAATTCGTTTAAAACTTATGTTTACGGAAAGGAATAGAAGAAAGTCTTGTGAAAGAAAGGAAGAAAAGAAGAAAGGATAGAAGATGGAGATTGAGAGATTGGAAAAGAGGGCGAAAGGAAACGAACAAACAAACAAAAAAAAAAACAAGAAACAAGAAAAAAAGAAAAAACAAAGAAAGGATACAATTTAGATCGAGGATCGGATAAGGGATCGAGTTTCGAGTAAAACGTCCTTGTTGTTGTCTAACACCGTGGAAGGGCATAGGAAGTTTCCTTGCATCTATCTGCATGTGCACTGTGCAGTCGAGAGATTGTTAGGAGGAAAACGTTACAATGCACCGTATTACCAAGCCGCTACCGTATTATACCGTAGTATAGTAGTGGTGATAGTAGTTGTAGTAGTAGTAGTAGGAGTAGGAGTTTCACCGAGTATACTTTGCGCCACGCGTCGTACACTGTGCTGCGTTCTAAACCAGGCTTTGTATGGGTCTCTACTAGAATTCCTCCTCTCGCGTGCTATTAGCCCTCTTTTTTATTCTCTCTCTCTCTCGCTTTCTCTCTCATTCACTCACTCACACATTCTCTTTCCCTTTCGACTTTTATTTTCCGTCGAAAGAAACGTACCGCTCGCACTTTTTGAAAATCCAAAGTGCGTTCTCGTGAAACAGAATAAGAACAGATGCCAGTTAAAAAGTAGGCGAGTAACATTTCTATCGTGATATATGTATATATATATATATATTCTCTTTATTTTCTCGCGTATTGTTATTATTATTATTATTATTAAAATAATAAATTCTTTGTATATATTATACGCAAACGTATATATATATATATATATATATATATATATATATATATCTATGAAATATCGAGAGATAGGAAATTAGCGTTCTCTCGCGTATGGATCTCTCTATAATCTTGAAATCTCGTGCGCGACTAACGAGATCGTTATCGTGTGGTGTTTAAGATAAATATACTTTACGTACAAGCATAGGAAAGTGAGAAAGGTTCGGGAGGAAGGGGAGAGAGAGGGAGAGTAGATGTAGTTCGGTAGCAAAGGCAAGTATATATTTCTCACGAGTATGCAAATGGATGTGACAGTCAAAGGGTTATTATGCATACGTAAGTATTTATGTGCATTCGCGTATTCAACTTGAGAGCGAGTGGGCCATGATTGTGCTCGAACAATGGGATCCGTCGCTTTGTTTACCGAACAACTATTGACGCTTATGGGCTTTTCAGCTTGACGGAAATTGGAGAAAATTTTGCCGTTTGCGCGACACGCATCTCTCTTTCGCAATGCAACCTCTCGCGAAACAGAATCGTAATATTTCGTGTCGATAACGTATCTTCCTCTTCCTTCTTCTCCTTCTCCACCTCTTCGAACTTTCCTCTATGCGATAGAGCTTGCACGCGCTAACGTCTATGTATATATGGATCTACGTACATGGATACGTGTATTTATTAAAGTGTCATGTCAGAAAGATAGGAAAAAATTTCATTTGCATGCGTAAGTAGAACTTTTCAAATCGTGTTTGAAAGCCGAACGTTATCTCTTCTCTTTTGGCAAAAAGAAAGATAAGTTTGGGATATAACGTCAAAGAAAACCATCGAATAATTTTAACTTTGAAGAAGGAAGTCACTCATCTGCATACATACCTATATACATAAATACATGCGCACATACGTAAATACTTACATACATATACGTATTGTCTGAAATACGAGGAATCTTATGGGAGAGTTACCACTCGCAGTCGTATTCGCGTCAATTGTTTCTGACAAATTGTCGTTTCGCATCTGTCAATTTGAATGAAGCACGGAAAGCATCTTTCCAGATACACTCCTTCAAGTTTCTCTCTCTCTCTCTCTCTCTATCTCTCTTTTCCTTCGTCTAAGGCTTCAACACTCCATCGAGTCGTAGAAATGTAATACTCGTCGCATCGTTGGAGATTTTGCCGTGCGACTTGGCGTAAGCCGTCTATTGTTCCGCGATACGTTTCTAGGAAAGTAGAATTTTCGTTATATATGTATATTTCTCCTTCCATGAGTTACCGATACTTCTTTGAACCAATTAGGTAAGTTTCCCCATTAAGTTTAACGTTATAAATGTCGGGTACATAAGACGCGTCATGTTAAATCTGCATACATTAGATGTTCTCTAGTTATTAGGTATTTTCTAGACAAATTTCTCTAATGCTCCTATATCGTGTTCTTCGTAGAATAATTTTTTCGAAGAAAATTTTCCGAAAGTGACGATAATGGTTCTATAGAAAAATGTTAAAGTTAATGTCGGTGCGTGCGTAAGCTTTCGTTCGTCAGTTTTATCTCGAAAAAAAAATATATATATATAATAAAATAAAATAAAATAAAATGCAACAGGGAGTATGGAGTTACGAGTATCTCATAACTGTGATGGTGACGAAGGTTGCAAGTTGACGATAAAAAAAGAAGGACCGTGGATGGTTAGACGGTTAAAGGAGGAAGGGTGAAAGTTTTAAAGGAGAACCCTTTAAGATCTCGAGAAATGAGCTGACTCGGCTCTTGAGTCTTCTTCCATTTGCAACTTGTAATAAAATGAAAACGACCGCATCCGATGAGAGAGGAATTGCGCTACCCTTTGCTTCGAATAAGTGGAATTATCATTGTTTTAAAACCGTAGACGTTTCCGTTCTAGCAAGGATAGAGGAAACAAACGAGTCCTTTTGTAATTCGAATACGAAATAAACTTTTCACGCATTAGTTATAAAGCGGAATGAAAAGAGATAATTATCTACTGCTCCTTTTCTTTTAATATTTTCTCTCTCTCTCTCTCTCTCTCCCCTTTTCTTTTCTTTTTTTTTTCTTTCACCGAGCGAACAATCTTTCACGGTCGTTAGAGAAAAATCTTTAAAAAATCATGAATTTCATCTCAGAGGGACGTTAATGGGAGCAGGATTTTTAGTGGAAGGGGAAAGAGGTAGCCGAGTAAAAAAGGATGTCCTAACGGAAACGCATTCACGTTCGTGGAGGGCTCGTTCTCATTGAGGAGGACTCACGAGGATAATAACGATAATAATGAAAAAAAAAAAAAAAAATGGAAGGTTAAAAGTAAAAGGAAAAAGTTTTTTTTGATGCAACAAAATGGTCGCATCGGGTCAGAGGTTCAGGGTTTTCGGGCTAAAAGTTAGTCGCCTAGAGCTTAGTCGGTTAATTTGCTTAACTAGCTCATTTCTCGCCATCCTGCACCTGCGTTCTGTTGTCTTTCTCTTGCTATCTCTCTCTTTCTCTCTCTTTCCCTCTATTCTCATTGTTTCTTCTTTGTCCACCTGGGTCTACACTTCTCCATTTCCTTCTAATCTTCGTACCAGCTACACAAGCTGCGTAGTTTCGCGTTTCGTATGATGAACCGCGTTTATACGTCATAATTAGACTCTCAGGAACGCCAGGAGCATCTAGCGTCGTACTACTAAGTGATAATGATTGCGTTAATAACGGTCACGCAACGTGAATTATTCTATCTACCGAGTGACGTTAAAACCGTTTAGAGTTTTATTTATCCAACAATTAGTTTGTTTGTTCGTTCCTTAGTTCGTATTTAAACAGGATTCGATGATCAATGGGGTCCGGCAGATTAACATGTTTCGTGATAATTAAAAGAATATGATATAATTATAAGAATATTTTATATTTATAGAAAGAAATTTTTTGAAAAAATTTTGCGTCAAAAGACGCTTGATATTTCTTTTTTTTTTTTCTTTTTTTTTTCTTTTTTTTTGTAGACAACGACAACGTTCAATCAACATCTAAAGGATGAAAGCAGTCTCTAGACATTTCTTTCAATTTTTCATTCGACCATTCTGTCTCTTGTGTCCTCAATGACGATATTCGCGCGTTACCGTCTATGAAACATTCTCGTTACGTTATTGAACGTACTTCGAGTCGAAGTAATCGTAAAAACTACGATAAAATTGTCGTTTCTACGGAGGAATCGAGGAAGGCTAGAAAATATTTTAAGTTTACGCGTTCTTATAGCATGGACCGTTCGGTTGTATTCGGAAAGGTATAATATAAGGAAATATCGATTACGACTGTCTAAAGTTCTATTTTCCTACGATCTTATATATTTAAGTGTAGGAGATGATAAACATAAAGAGAGAAGGAGAGAGAGAGAGAGAATGTTATTTTTAACATCGACTTTTTATTGAAATACCCATAGTCGAATTATTCTATATTTATTTTACGAAACTGACATAGATTATAATTTCCAAGCTGACGATTTTATTATTAGAGAATGGTTAAAGAGATAAAGAAAGGAAATTTTATTATCCACTTTGGACTATTTTCATGTTCAAAAATGGAAAAAGAATCATTACTTTTGATTCGTCGTAGGGGAATTCATTCGCTGTTGGTCATATATAACTTGCGGTCGAGCTCGAAAGGAGGGCATCGTAAAAAAAGTAATAAAAGGGTTGTTACCATGGGTCAACGAAATGGACAGTAATTTCTCTGTTTGGTGGATGGTCTCTTGTAGATTTACAGGATGCAACAAACATGATGGCGTTCAGCCTCTGGCCGCAGTTCGATATTCCACGCATCAACGAGCAATGGATATGCGTACGTCAATGATTGAAAAGCCTATTAGAGAAATCGACGATCGGAAATCCCTCGATTTTGATATCGTTTGATATTCCGTTCTACTTATTCGTGTCATAAGATTACAAGGATCCATATATTTCACTGAAATCCCTAAGATCGTTATCCTATTCCAGGCAATTTTCAATAGTACGCTCTTCAAAGTTTATTCGGCTATTTCGGTAGCGCGACAGGAATCGTAAGATCCAAAGGCTCAATAGAAAATACTTTGAAAGAGATAATCGTTCGATATCGTATGAAAGGGGTTTATAATCGATTCGTAAAAAGGATCGAGATATAGGTTGGGTCTCTTTCATAATGCTCATTGAAGAATAATACGTTTCGAAAAGTTCCCTCCTCTCTCTCTCTCTCTCTCTCTCTCTCTCTCTATCTTACGCTTCTACGTGTTGCACTTTGAACCTGAATGAAAAAAGTGTGAACGATGGTGAATTCGCGTGTCCGCGTTCTTTACGTTCTATAAAATGAACGAGATAAAGCACGCCTCTCGTAGAGATAACTGGGCGGATCGGTAAAAAACAAGATTCATAGTTTCTTTATAAGAGTTCCGTAATAAATTTACTATATGAATTTTGTAAATTGTTAAACCTATCTTGTTAAGAACGTGGACGTGAATGATTTCGAAGGGAATTAATTTATATTAGCTTTCTCTACTTTTTTTCTCTTTTTCTTTTGTTTTTGGGTCAAATATAAATACCAACACGCTTTTGAGTACACGAAATATTTTCTCCAAAGGTTCCTCGCAGGATGAAGATAATTGGTCATTCAAAGGATTATAAGGTATAGACGTGTATAGATGAATGGAGAAAGAGAGAGAGAGAGAGAGAGAGAGAGAGAGAGAGAGAGAGAGAGAGAGAGAGAGAGAGAGAGAGAGAGATATGAGATCTCTTCGAGATCGCGAAGGATCGTAGGAATGTCCAGGATTCTCGTACCAATAATCCGACACGGGATTCTGGACGAAGGGTAAGGGAGAAGGACCAAAGCTCGGTCGGCTATCGCTGTGATTAGATTAGATTGCACCGCTAGCCAGCACAACGTTGCACTGGCTATTTGGTTTATCGAGTGTATAATCCGACCGAATAAACGGGATCGGTAACTTGGCAAGCGAGAATACCTCTTCAGAATTCGCGTCTCTTTTCTCTTTAGAATTTCATAGAGAAATCCCGTTTACGTGAGGATCCTTTCGACGTGACTATATGAATCTACCGCACCTTTCATAACCATAGGTTCTAATTCATACGTGTTCCTTAGCGGAAACATATTTCATATTATTTAAATTTAAAAAGACGAAGACCCTTCTGAAAGTAACTTGAAAACTTTTCGACGAATTTATTAAAAATAATAAAACAATGCGGTTATACATTTTGCAATAGAAGAACGTGGGATTATAACTAATGGTTGGGATATACGCAAAGGAACGATTAGAATTAGAATTCTCTTTAAGACATGCGCCATTAGCCGTGTGTTGGTTGCCTTACGAGTATTTCAAGATGCAAGAGAGAAATCCTGAAAGCCGCCGTGGGTTTTCGCGATGCGTACGTGTTTCGAATTTTACAGAGACAGGGAGGGGAAGAGGAAAGATTCGTATACTTTTTCTTTTCATTTCTTTCGCGAAGTCCTTTCATTCTCAGACAAAAAAGTATATGTACCTGCCTCATTAAGCTTTTTCTCGTGATTATACTTTATAATGATAATGTCTTGAACGTAATCGTAAAATTATACAACACGAGATATTTCGTTTGGTACGGCTTTGTTATTGTATAAAAGTAAAATTGGTGGGATTAAATAAATTTACTTTTCAAGAAGAAAATGATAGTACGTTTTTCCGCTATTTCCATCGTTGAATTCGCCAAAATTTTTGTATAATTATTCAATGTCTAAATTTAAATCAGACAATTTTATTAATCGTTCATTTTTATAAACTAAATTTATATTATTTTTGTGATTTATAATTAGATAAATTTTATTATCGACATTAATTTAGTATAATTTTACATAATTATGACGATAAATGTACTAGGTGACAATTAACTGGATTAATTAGCTTGAAGATTTAATAGAACGCAAGGTTAAACAAAGTTCATGTTCTCGGGTCGGTCGTTCCTTGACAGGCGCGCATTCTCTTTTGACTATCTTCTCTCCCTTTAACCCTTTATTCGTAGGAAATATTCCCAGGAGAGGAAGGAAGAAGGAAGGTAGCCCGCTTTATAAAGTCTGGGGCTTCTCGGGCGTGCTATATAGTTGGGTTATACCTTGCAAAACCAGACCGTCCGCCTTTCCATGTTTCAAACCTCCTTCGTTTTCGTTCTCTCTTTCTCTATTATGTAAATGGTAATACATTACGTTGTCACAGGGGGTGTGAAAGCTATCCGACGTATATATATATACGGCATATGTACGTCTACACCAAAGACGACGATCTACCTAACTCTTTCCATCTCGTTTATCTTACCTCCTAAGAATATACTATCGTTGCACCCTCTTGTAAAATAGAATAGATCAATAATCGATAGGAAATAGTCTTATATTATTGCACCAGATATTGCTCCAATGATATAACGGAAATAAATATGCCGACGAGTTTGATTATTATCGAATCAATTTTCTTTTCTAAATGCGACTACTTCAAAATTAATACTTTCGATATATTATATATTATTATTTATATAATACGATTATGGATTACATGGCTCGCAACACGTGATGTTAAACATTTATATGCTTTTAATTTATTTTCCTTTAGATTGAAATTTTAAATCGACGATGGCGCGTAACGTCAACAAAAATAAACCTCTGATTGACTTTGAAGATTATTGTATCAGTAGTTCATCTTTATACGCCGACGAGTAAACATCGAAACTCTCTCAAGGCGTCTTTTCTGCATGTATCAACGTAGACCTCAAGTAAGTTACATATTTATATTACACATTTCTTGAATAATTTATACAATTTATTTTATCTTAGAATCAAATTTTGAAACGGGCGGTTGTTAGATAGCTTCAACAAGACGTTTACTAGAAATAATGTTCTTCCATTGCGCTTATAGTTCATATTTTGTTCATATTCGTTGCTAAAGTTACACAGAGTTCAAAAGAATGATAAAGAAAATCATATAATACAGGTTTCTCTAAGTATCGTAAAAATTTTTAGATGGTCTAGGTACATAAATAAAATGCATGTTTTATGAAAATTTTTTATTAATTCTTATTCGAAGGATATATTCTAACTAAGTTTACTGGTTACTATAAACATAAAAGGATCGTTGTATGTCTTTAATACATAAGAAAGTTATCAGTATCCAAACTTCTACTCCATTTCACGTTTCACAAAATGTATATTTTGTTAGACGATTAATCAGACAAAAACTGCTTCTTCTGCCGTTTACGCGCTTCAAGTTTCTCTCTCGAAGAGCTTTCTCGTGGAGCTTTCTCGTGGAGCCTTTCGAGGGGTTCGATAACGAGCGAACAACGACGGTCGAGAAATAATCGTCGGTGGTTGCTACTTGGGAATACGGAGGTGGTTAACAGAGGAGTGAATGAAACTATAGGATGGGGGATTAACTTGAGCTCAGCAAACCTTTATAATTAGAGCGTGATTAATTTTCCTTGTTTTTTCAAGTTCCCTTGGTCTTAACGAGTGCTATTATCCTTGTTCGTAGTGTTTCCGTTGTTCTTTCGAATGTTTTATCGAATTTGTCGATAGTTCTTTCAAAGTAAATACTCTTACGATTTCAATTTTCTTTATTTTATTTCTTCAATGAAGGAAGACGGATGGATAAATAGGTAGATAGATGGGTAGAGAGAGAGAGAGAGAGAGAGAGAGTTTTCAATGATGAGTATCGATCGAAATTTCGTAAGTGATTTTGCGAGGGAGCAGGTATGATACATTTTCGTAAAGTGCGCACGAAACCATCTGGCTTTGTATGTTCATGGTAGTACGATCGTGATAATAAGGATGCGATAGCATGTCGCAAAGAGACGCGAATCAAATTCTGCATTATCTCGTACGGTCTTGTGGCTTATCGGCCGAACAACGTTGAAGCTGCAGCTTCTATGCGTTTACGTTAGCACTTAACCTCGCTAGAGAACAGAATAGATTTGGTTGCATCGAAACGTTGAGACAAGGAGAATATAGATAGTGTTTCGAGAACGTCTTGGCTTCAATGTTGCCTTTAATGCTTTCGCATTCCACGTGTAATTGTTACACTACCTATCAGAAGACACGAGCTGAAGATATGGCTACTATGTTCTCTCTCTCTCTCTCTCTCTTTCTCTGATAGACGTTTCCTCTAAAGGCAAGTGCCTAAGCTATAACCATTGTTAAATTGAATGTTAAATTTGTTTCAGCTAAATAAATAACATTAGTCGCTATCCAATATCTTGTCTAACAATTATTGTCGATATTAATCTCAAGATCGGAGGTTGACGTGAAATTTGTTTGGCATAAAAATATAAAAATGGGGAGAAGCGAGAGAGCAAGGGTATAGAAATAATATTCGCGTAATCTTGAGAAAGCTTGAATGCAAAATGGCCGGTTGACTCTTAGCTTTATAAAGGATATTAACGAATGAATTCACAAGGTTGGAATTAATGAAAAATTTCAAAAAATAAAATAAAGAAAATGAGAAGAAATGAAAAGAAAAGGAAAGGAAAGAAAAGAAATTATTAAAGTAAGCTCGTTGGTTTATGCTGAATAATTTATGAGGACAATGAAAGTGGGAATGGTATTGCTTTTCAAGGGAGAGGGAGAGAAAGAGAGAGAGAGAGAGAGAGAGAGAGAGCGAGAGAGGACAACGCGACGATTCGACGAGAGGTTAGAGAAAAATCACGACTCTCTAATTCAAGCTCTGTCTTTTTTCTTTTTTTTTTTTTTATTTTTGAAGAACAAAGGGCAACGCTTGGTCTTGCCAAAGTCGACCGAGAAGCGCTCTAGAAAAAATGCAAAAGAGAGAATACTATTCTTCCGTCGGTTCACCGACTGCACGTCCATTTAACGGACAAGTGCCTAAAAATGGCACGGCGGAGCGCTCGTTTCGGACTGCGAACAATACGCGACTTTAAGGGTCGACTAATTTAGAGACGATTTTCAAAGTGCCGAAACATTTGCGAAAGGATCTTCTTGTATTTCGATTTAATAATTAAGAAAGCAAGAGTAATCCAGAGTAATTTCTTTCTTAATTTTTTAAGCTAAATTCGTACTATGAAATTTTAATATTATGAGAAAAAGAAAGACAATCTAGAAATAATAAGAATCCATTGAGATTCATCTTGAGAGAATAAGATTGTTAAATGCGATAGATTCGTCGAATCTCTTCGAAAACGTGATCTATACTTCCTCCCACTCCCAATTCTCTTCTGACGAGAATGTTGCCATTTTGTTGTAGTAAAGAAGAAAAATGAAGAAAAGAAAAGAGAATGTTCTAGTTGTAATATAATATCCTGATGACTATGCGAGAGGGTGTCGGAAACAATGAAGCAGAAGGTAGATAGCTAAAGAGTGAAAGGGATGAAACAGGATAAAGGGAGGAAAGGGAGGATGGGCTTTCTCGCGGCGGAAAGAAGAAATGAACTTCCAGGGCAACATTGTTGCTTTCCGGTTGGATGACATGGACTATTGCTCAAAGAGGAGTAACATTGCGAGACTTCTTTCTCATCTTTTTTTTCACCCTCCTCTTCTCTTCTCTCCTTCTCGTTTCGTAGATTGCGGTCTTATAAAATTACGCGGGACAACTCCTTGTCGAGGAAGTAGCTTTTTCTTTCTTTTCTATTCTCCTTTAAAAGAAAAGGAACGTTTTGTCTTTTTTTAATAATGTCATTGGGAGGAGCAATGAGCTCAAGTGCATCCAGAAACTACGAAATTTTTGTTCTTAGTTAAAGATACCCAAAGGTATCTTTTCTTCTTTTTCTTTTTTTTTTTTGGTTACTTTTTGTTTGTCTCTCTCGTCCTTTCTCTCCTCTCTCTCTCTCTCTCTCTCTCTCTCTCGTGTTCAGCAATTTCCCGTCGAAATGTTCTCTCAGAGTCCCACGAAAAATTCTAGCGAGTTAAATATCTTTGTTCCTCGGTCAATTACGCGAATGCGAAGACGTGCGTTGGTTGTGCCACGAAATAAAACTTTATGGTAAATAATTTTTTTTTCCTATTCTCCTATTATTTCGCATGGTAAAAGTTCATTTTCTTCTTCTTCTTTTTTTTTTTTTCTTTTATTTTCTTTTTTTTTTTTTCATGCTCGTAAAAAAGCTAAGAATCGTTAATCAAGGAGGACGAACCATAGAAACTTTTATTCGCGAAAAGAAAGGAGGACAAATAGAGAAAGACGGATTAAAAGACCTTGATAAAAAACGACGATGTCAATCAGAAAGAAGCTGGCGTAGAATAGCAATCACGCGATCGTATTATAAAAGCAATAAAACGCTCGAAAGAGGGCGCTTCGTATGCCGTTGTTAATTTCACCGCGTCAATTAATTTCCTCGCGGGCAAACTCGGCGTTACCTTCGATCGCGGAACGTTTTGTGAGGCCGAGCCGACTTAAAGCCCGTGCATGAGCGAGATATACGAGAGCGAGAAAGAGAGAGAGAGAGAGATAGAGTAGCTTTTACAAGCCTCCGTGCAAACTAGGCTCTGTGTGTTTTACTCCCTTTAGCCAGGAAGAGGACGTTCTAGACTAGCTTGCTAGAGAGAAAAGAGGGAGACGGAGAGAATGAATAAGAGCCGTGCAACACCAATACAAGCGCGGATTTCTCGTTTCTCAGCAAGTTTAATATTCGTGCGCTGCGGTTCTTGATAACAGCGCCGCACGCTTATCCTCTTTCATCTCGCCCTACCTACCTACCTACCTTTCTCTTTTCCTCTTCCTTCCCATATCCTTGATTTTCTATCGCGTTATATTTTTTTTCGTTCTACACTATTATTAATAACCATGCTCGAATGAATCGTAAAAAAGAAGAAATAAAGATATAAAGAAAGAAATAAAGAAAATGAATGAGAGTTTGAAGATGAACAAGGTTCTCGATTTAGATATTTCTCTCGCGTTTACGGATAACGCGAATACATATAACGGTTCGTAACTGAAGCTTATCAACATTCTCCTAGTTCGCGCTTGCGTAATTATCGACGTACCGAGAGCTTAATCATCGTCGAATTAACGGTCGACAAGGAACTCAAGATTCTAATCCAGGAATAACGAATGAGACTGATCTCGAACGGATATCCTGGACAGGGATTCAGGCACGCCTCTTGCTTCGAGAATACTCGTTTACTGAGAACGCGCGCGCGCGCGCGCGCGAGAGAGAGAGAGAGAAGTAGTGATATCGTTCTGTTGCACTCGTCCCTCTGTTGCTCCCCTTGTTACGTACGTCGAGTGCGTTACTGAAACATTCCTCGTTCGAGTGGCTGCCGCACTTCGCTACTCTTGCGGCTTAAAAGGGGATTACTCTGCGGTTGAAAGGATGAGATGTGAGGATCAAATTATTTGACCTTCGTAGGTATCGTTTAGATAAAAAAAAAAAAGTTGACGATTTTTTTATATATCAATGAACTTTCAAAGAATTCTTGGAAACAGTCGTTTTAATCCACATCGATCTTAATCATTTTCATGGCCATTTCTTCTTGAATATCGAAAGTCATCGTCTAAGGCACTATCCCTTTGTACCTTCCCTCGGGATAAAATGGTATTACGATTGTTACTCTTATGAGCTTTTAGTCGGATCTCGAACGGTATTCTCTCGAAATTGGAGATCTTCAAAATTGCCGGACGTCTTTATCGTGATCTTAAGACTTCTAAGTTTTAAAGCCTTCGAAGTGTAGAAAGAGGATCTAGGTCGGAAGGATAAAATCGAAAAAGTTGACCCTTCACCTTGCGACCTCGTTACGATTTAGAATCATATCGTAGGAGTGATAGTAGAAATATAATAATTGTTAAATAAAATACGTATATGGCCGTTGGCTTAGGAAGAAATAAGCGTTCGTGATTGAAATGTAAAATGATCGAAGCAAGATAATTATTTTCGTTTTATTTTTTTCCGGTAATCGTTAAGGTAGAATTTGTACGAACGCAAGATACCGATTAGGTGTTGTAATAAAATTCGTAGAATGCGCCAAGTTGTTGTGTGTTTCTCACCGCAGTGACTGCGGCAAATTGGTTTCTATTCCCGCGAATGGAATCGAGGTTCTTGCGTGGGCGTATCTATGAAGGCCGTACGCCACGAAAAATGATACGAAAAGGCAAGCGAAATTGCCGAGCGTGGTTTGGCCTTCGGTGCAATCAGCACCCTGCCCGATACGTGTCTGCGTGCACGGCCTTCCAAGTTTGCCCGAATCTCGTGCTCGACCTTGACCTCGACCTCGACCTTTTGTCGCCGTGCAAACTAACGTCGACGATCGTGTTGTTATCGACTACCGTCGTCATTTATCCGACCTGATTACTCGTATTTTCTTCTAAAATAATATCAAAGAAGATGCGATCGGAGATGAACGTTGACACGTTAGATTCTTAGGAAAGAAAACTCGTAAAATCTTGTTTAGGAAAATCGCTAAAAGCAGCCGTGATCGTTTGTTCTTACGCGTTCAGAGGTATGGATGTTACATCCGAGAAAATCGATAAAGCACAACAAAGGCTGAAAATTTCGTGCTCGCGAGACGTACCATATTCCCACCGTGTTTCTCTTACAACGTCAGACGATTCTGACGATTACATGGAGATACGTATGTACTTGCACATATATATCTATTAACTCTGAACCCAAAGAAATCGACGTAAGGGTTAAGTCTAATTGATCGCACGATATTGTTCCTCGAATAATAAGCGAATTTTCACTTTGAATCGAATCATCAAATGTTCTATGTATTTTAATTTATATTTATATATGCACTGATAATCAAGATTATCAAGAACGATTAGACAATCTTTTTATTTTCTCCTTTTTCCCTTATCTTTTCATCATCTTTACCATCAAAAATTGTTAGATTATTTTCAGTACGAAGCTATGCAATTTCATAAGAAATTTAACTTTTTATTTTTCCACGATTATTATCTTTCGAGGTGGTTCGTTTAGAAGATAGAAACCGTTCAACTTTCCAAAGGTTTCTGCCGTTGACGTTTAAGAGAAACGACACCGGCAATCCTTCGGCAAGATATCCTTTTACCTTTTAAGCGAGTCGGTTTTTGCGAGGACGAGAAAGTATTTACCAACCTTTTCTCATGGTTTTTCGTTTTAAACACCGTGCGATTCTTCGCACAACCGCTTACTTTTTGTCATTAACATATCATTTTCCTTCTTTCGTTTTTCTCTTTCTTCCTTTTCTCTTTCTTCCTCTTCTCTTTTTTCTTTCTCTCCTTTTTTTTTTCTTTTTTCTTTTTGTATTTCGGAAACATGTGTTTCAGTATTCAGACACGAAATTTCTCGCGTTAGAGAAATCGAATAGACTTCCGTAGAAAACGAACATTATCGACACGGAACGCGACACGTTCAACGCGCGTTTGGGTCTTTTCAATCGCTTCGAGACGAAAGAGAGAGAGAGAGAGAGAGAGAGAGGGTGGTACGGCGATTGAGAGGGAGGAGGGAGGGAAGAGAGGACAGGACACGTCGCGTCGCGTCGCGTGTCACTCTGGAAAATGCTGACACGCGAACAGCGTTGGGGTTCTATTCAAACTACGGCTAACTTTGTTACGTTGTACGAGTCATTTTAATCGGCAACAGCTCACCTCGCATTTTTGGCCAGGAAATAGAAGGGGGAGAGAGAGAGAGAGAGAGAGAGAGAGAGAGAGAGAGAGAGAGAGAGAGAGAGAGAGAGAGAGAGCATTGTTTGCTACCGGGACTCGGACTGACCAAGCTATTTTCAGAAGCTCTTGTGAAGGGAATATGAAAAGAAAAAAAAAAAAAAAAGAAAAAAGAGAAAAAAAAAGTTTCTATATAATACGGTGAACGTAATGCAATACCTCGTTTTATTATTAATTCTATTATTAAAATAATACGATACGAGAAACGTAATATTCGTAAAGATCATCTCATCTTATTAATTATAATTAATATAAAGGGCGGAGATATTTGATACGTTCTGCATTAATATTGAGATAGAATCGTGGAGATGAGATCTCCGTCGAGTAACGATCTTTGCTCGGTGCTCAGCAAAGGTATATTATATCATTAATATATATTGTATAATAAAGAGAAATTACAGAAATTTATTTTAATGTTAGATAAGAAATATAGTTCCATGGTATGACAATAACTAAATGTCGTCAATAGCACGCGTCGATGAATTTGTGCTTGACGTAGCGGAAGTATCGAGAATTTGTCGAATGGTCGAAAAAAGCTTCTCATCGGACGAGTAGGCCCATTGTGCGTAGTCGAAATGCCGTGGAATCCGTCATGGATGAAGCTTTATTATGTGAAAATATCTTCTTCTTTTATTTTTCCCTTTTTTCTTCTCTTTTTTTTTTACGTTTTCTTTTCTTTTCTTTTTTTTTTTTTTATTTCTATTTTCCTTCTTTTCCCTCGCCGACTATGCGCCGGAAAAAAGGATAACGTGTGCCACGCTTTTTCTGTTTCTTTTTTTTTTCGTCGTCACCGTCACCGTCACCGTTTCCGTCACCGTCACCGTTCCCGTCATCGTCGTCGTTGTCGTCGTCGTCGTCGTCGTCGTCGTCGTTCTCCTCTCGATGTCAACGTTCTGTCGTTGAGGACGAGTGAAAACGAGATAAAAGTTTCGCTTTCAGAGAAACTAGGAGGAGAGGAAGGGGAAAGAATTCGTCCAACGTAAAAATGCACACCGTTCGTCCGCTTTCGTCAGTTTCGTTACGCTCACTGAGCGGTATCGAATTTTAGGGCGTTGCTAACACCATTTCTCTTTTTCCTCTCTTTATTTTTCTCTTTCACTATCTTCTCTTTTTCACCTCTTCCCTCTTCCCTAAACCTCACCGTACGCTTATCTTTTCTCTCTCTCTCTCTCTCTCTCACACACACACATACACACACACGCGCACACCGTTCGTGTTCCCATCGTTCTTTTTTCGCTTTGATGCGGAAAACCGCGTCGGTGGTCGGACGATACGATTTTATCGAATTGGAAATGGTAGTTGTTTATCGTCGTTGAATCCAACACGTAATTACGTTCTTTCAAGATCGAAACATATTATTAATTATTTACAAATTAATCCGATGGCAATTAACAAAACGATTTGAAAGAATTTCGAACGATACGATCGTCCATCTTCATAGATATATATATATATAGATTATTGATTTCCTGCATTTTCATTGACAAATTTTTTTTTTTCGTTTCTTCTTTCTTTTTATCATTTTCGTAATTGCGACTTAAACGAAATTAAACGTAAATGATCAAACCGGCACAATACGATATCGAATATAAATTTTTGAATGAATGCAGATGAAGGGGGACAAGAAGAAATTGGTTTGACGTGTTATGTAAATGGTATTATCTACTTAAGTCGTAATCGAAAAGGAAGAAGGCGGCTAAAGGGAGGTTATTATAAATGGAAGATTTATTTGAATACGCGTTTTAAATCGATTTCCTTCGTCATGCATAGATGGTTACGGGGGTAAGCATTGCTTCCTTCCTTCCTTCCTTCCTTCCTTCCTTCCTTCCCACCTCTCGCATTCACGACGTATATAAGTAGTTTAATCGTCGAAATCGTCTCGACGGTATTTACTACCTATATATATACATATACATATACATATACATATATATATAAAATTCCTTATGTAAAAGCTCTATATGAATTCTTAGGGAAAAAGCGCGATAACGTGCATTAACCTCGACTTTAAAGGTCTAGGCCTGTCTCCTTTTATATCTTTTTCCTCTTCGCGGTTTTGCACGATAAGCGTGGCGGTTTTCACGGACGAATGTGAAAAGAGAGAGAAAGAATAATAATAATAATAATAATAATAATAATAATAATCATTGTCGTAATAGTAATAATAATCACTGTCACAGAAAATAATAATTTTCTTTAAAGCGAATGATAAACTTTCTAAAATACGTTCGAAAATACATTGTCAGCGTTTCTATGCGTTTTACACCTAGTTACGGAACGTGCGAAGGTAGCTTCCCCATGCGTGTTATCATGGAAGCTTCCGCTTCAAACTCACGTCTAGGAGTCTCGAAAAGTTATCCGAAGGTAATGGCGGAGATAAGTCTTCTTGGATGGAAAGGGAAAAAGGAGGAAAGGGCAGAAGGAGTATAGTAGTGATGGGAAGAAGTCGAAGGGGTGGATGGGAAAGAGCGTTCAACGTAGATCGGAAATTTGCTACCAAGCCGGCTCGAATCCAGTCTGGAAAAGTCGACAATACTCATTCTTTATTTCCTTTTTCTTTTCTTTTCTTTCTTTTTTTTTTTTTTATTTCATTTTATTTTTATTTGATTTTCTACATCACGATAAAGCGACGCGTTCGAGTGGCAATGTTCGCGAGGATCGTCGTCGCTGTATTGGATAGAAAGAATTTTGTCGAGTCCATCATTCATTTTCTCTTTTCTTCGTGCAAGTGACACGGACTCGAAGAAAGTGCTTTCGATCGATCGAAGTGCGCGATAATGCCTGAGATAAGAATAGTAATGGTCGTTTATGGGTTCTATTAAAATCTGTCGATACTTTTACCACTCGTTTTTCTTCCATCGTATTTTGTATATCAGTCCTTTTCCTTTTTCTTCGTTCTCAATCTGGTAAGGGCATCCATACCACGATAGTTTCCCATTCGATCCATCATTGATAGATCCTCTTTTGAGCGCGTCAATAAAACTTTTACAGGGAAAGTTCCTTATCGTGTATTTACTTGCAACGTGGGAAACGTACATATGTATGCATCGATGAAACTACCGGAGAAAGGAAGGAGAGAGAAAGAGAGAGAGAAGTTAGGAAGAAAGGGCTAACGTACGAACCTAATAGAGTTGCGTGGTAAGTGCTGGCGTGTCGGTAGCGTGCCAGGAGAAAATCAAATAAACTTGCTCGTCCAGTTGTTTCAATAAGAAAGACATTCCATGAATATTTAATTAAAATTTTATCACGGACTCGGTATTCGAACTTTTTTTCGGCATAAAACGCCGGGGGAAATGTTGCGAAACAGATTCGAAATAATATGGCACGAACGTGTAACGTATTTCTAATTCGTATTGCCGCGTATCGAATAAAATTAAGGAGAGAAGATATATTATGGCAAAGGGGAACAACTATCGGCGGTTATCATTCTATTAATCCAAAGATTGGGCCAACGTAGATGGTAAACGTTACACACAAAGTCCGCAGTCCGCTATGGCGGCTAGGTAAATATGGTAAAGGTAAATTGCGTTAGATTAGTCGCAATAGGGAAGAGCATTGGGTATTTACAGGATAGGTTATAGAGAACGGTGGAAGCCGGGAGAGGATGGATGGATAAGTTACAGGACGACAGAGTCATGCGTATCTCGGACGCTGTTCGTGTATACGGAACGCGTGGACGGCCATACTAGGTACCTTCATCGGCGTCAGCTTTCGGTTAGGCGTCGAGCCAAAGTGAGTTTGCTGTATTGAGCTTGCTTCGGGAGTGCGACGGTAGTTAGAAACAAGTAAGAGAGAGAGAGAGAGAGAGAGAGAGAGAATGCGAGTAAAGCTCTCTTCGCTTGTAGGAGTCGAGCTCCTTCCTTCGGCCTTCAGCAAATGCATGCCCTGTAAATTGCCTGGCATTTAATTACCATGAGTAGGCAGACTCTGCACGCTAAAGCCAAGAGCTCACCTCACCCTTTCCTCTTCTCCTTCTCCTTCTTTACCCCTTCCTTCTCTCTTCACTTCCCTCACCTTTCTTCCAATCGTTAGTCCTTCTCTCTCTCTCTCTCTCTCTCTCTCTCTCTCTCTTTCTCTCTCTCTTCTTCTTCTTCCATGATACACTCTACCAACGAGCGACCACCACCACGCTACTACCAACCATCATCTCTATCTACCATCATTACCACTACTATATCCACGATATCTTCCTTCGCGTTTACAGCATTGCTGTGTGCTGCCAAGTACCGCTAAATTAAACACCTGCTTCAGTCAAACAGTGTCTTCTATCTCTACACTGGCCACTCTGCAGATCTCCAACTACGAAACTTGCATTCTCTTCTTTTTCTTTTCTTTTTTACTTTGTCTTATGTTTCTTAGTCTTGTTCTTGTTCTCTGTCCGTTTCTCTTCTCTAGGCTGCACGCATTTTCTTTTTTTTCGTATTTTTCTCTTATTGCACTTTCCCCGCTCCATCCCTCCCTCCTTCCGTCCTTCACTCTTTGTTCAGTCTTTCTACGTTCTCATTTTGTCCCCACCCCAATCTCCTCTACCCATCTTCTCGCTGTCTTCTATCCTCAGCGCGTTAGGCTCGCTTAATTGGACGGGTACTCACGGAATCTCTACTTTCTTCTCCCTTTTCTTTTTCGACTTTTTTCTTTTTTTCATACCAGTGGCACACATTTCGGTGAACAACGAAGAAAAATACCGTCGGCATGACTCCCCAAAGACTCTTTCCGTATGGTATCTTAAGACTTATTCTTCCCAAGTTTTTCTCTAAATGTCGTAGATGATAGGAGTAAGTTTTTATTAGAAATGATAGTTTCTTCTTTCTGGGATTGTACATTTCAGAAGAGTCTCATCGATATCTCTTCTCTCTTTGCAAGAAAGTAATAACGTTCGTACGATCGTTGAAAAATTTATGAATCAATGAATTATTTCATTGTTAGAACATTGTTAGATCTATTATTTTTTATTAGAACATTATTAGATCTTCTATTCTTAATTGGCTTGACAATCGACGATGATTACTTTATTCAATTTGATTTTCTGCTCGATTATGTTTTAATATCGTATCGACGAATGATTATGATTAAGAGAATTTTGCGGTATATTTATATATCGTATTTCTCTTTATATGGTTGACCGGTTTTTGAAATTAGCACCAAATGCAAATTTACAGTCGGTACACATTCAAGAATTCGAAACAATTTTTAAACACGAATGAGTCCTCAATGTTTCACGGTATAGCTTCTGAAGAGTTTACACGATTTAACTGTTAATGCCTTCATAATGCTCCTCTTGAATACTCCATTTATTTAAACTGATGGAGCTCAGAGAGAAAGAGTGATACATATCGTATGCATTATCTCTCACAACTATAAATATTGGTAAGTGATTTCGTTCGCGTTATTTTCTCTAGAACTGATTAACAGTATTTAATGTTTTGCGAACCAGTGAACAATTGATTTAAATCTTCGATATTAATTAATACCGTTCGTATTAACTTTCGCAAAAAGTGGTCAAATAGTCGAGCTGTTAATTAAACCTTTCTACAGAATAGTTACCGCATTCGGAGTCGATGACAGTGTTCACCTTTCCTTTTTCTCCTATTTCACTATTTCTCCTATTTTACTATTCACTCTGAGTTTTCATATGTTTCAAAGGGTCACCATTTCGTTGGACGCTCGCGTCGAAATTTCAACTAATTACAAACTGACCAACTTGGAATTAGGAGACTCGTCCGTAGATTATTTTCGCGGTATCTCGGAACGCGTTTGCTTATACAGAAACGTACCCGCGTATATTATGAAATTCCTCGCGGCCACGATGAAGGATGTAATATACATTTTGAAAATTAGTTTGAAAATTATTCGATCGAATTTTAATGTCCAAAATGGAATCATCGTGGAACTTTTCTTTTTTTTTTTTCTTTTGCTATCGGGAAATTTCTATCCAGAAAGCTTGATAAATAATTTATCGTTTATTATAATGCGAATCTTCTTTTTCTTCTTCCTTTTTTCTTTTTTTTTGGGGGATAGGAGGGAGGGGATGGAGTAAAGAAGGAGAACAAAAAAGAGAAAGGAATTCATTCCCTGTCTATTCGTATATAATAAATACACAGTTTCGGTAGTTTCGTATGTTGAACATGCCGGCTGACATAAATTCGATGCAGGCATGTCCCGCGATGCGTTTTAATTTAGCCCCTTTCGCGAGTTTGCGACGGTGAGTTGGGGTCGAGGCATCTCGGGTGGCTCTTTGGGGGTGTTTTTGATTTGTTAGCTCCCACGAGATAGTTGGCAGAGAATGAGGGACAGAGAGAGAGAGAGAGAGAGAGAGAGAGGTAGAGAGGGAGGGGGGAGGGAAATATACAGAGACAAAGAAGGAAGGGAATATAATAGAATAGGAGACAGAGAAAGAGAGAGAGAGATGTTCGTAGAAGGACCATGCGCGACGACGACGACGACGACGACGACGACGACGATGACGACGACGTCGGCTATAAGGAAGAAGGATGATAAGAGTAAGTGAGAGAAGGAAAGAGAGAAAGAGAGAGAGAGAGAGAGAGGGAGGGAGAGAGAGAAGGTTAGAAGGAGAGGAGAGGGGAGTAAAGTTGGGTAACCGCACATTATGTGATTTCTATAGGGAACGAGCTAACTTCGCGATTGAATTGTCCCGGCGACAATGGCAATCTGCCAGAGCACTCGACGTTTTCTCCAGGTATTTTCAACGATTTCGTTACGTTCTATATCCTTCGTTTCGTCAAAAGAAAATTTTTCCGTGCCCACGTTTGGCCCACCCACTTATCCCTTACTTTCTCGAAGCTCTCCGGTACACGCTTTCATCGATTTTCCTTTCCCCCTAAGTAGCTACATGTGTAAAACCGCTTTATTGGACAATTCGGTCCACCAACTTCGATTGAAGTCGATAGTTTCGAAAAAATAAAAAGTATTATCGTTTATCGAATACATAAAATGTTGGCCTCTTTTATATCGATATTATGATTCCGATAAAAGTTTGGAAGCTCGATGTTATTTTTATTTATTCTATTCAGAAGAGTGGTCAAAGCGAAGCTTTGATCGTCTATCGTCTCGTTATAAAATGTATATAATCGAATATTTGATTTTCAAAGAAAGATAATATATACTACTGACACTTGTTACTTCGGTGTTTTCGAAACACGTTAATGTATCATAAAAATCTATCTATCTATCTATCTATATATATATATATATATATATATATATATATATACATGTATGCATATATAGATATGTATATAATACACATGAAACATAAAATATATATGCATATGATAACAAGTTATCATTATATCGTGGTTCAAGCGAGCATGGCTTCTATACCAGCTACCAGTGTTACCTGGGTACCACAACATTTCTAATCTACTCGATGCATATTCATTAACCGCTTCATTAATCCTACTATACGCGTTACCCTACAGACGTTAATCGTGCGAACATAGTTTATGCAGTCCGTTGAAAATAGAGCTAGAAAAAAGAAGTATTCTCTAGATAATAGACCACACTCTTTACATTATTGTATATGCATTTATTCGAAACAAAAAGAATACCTTTTAACTAATTTCCATATAAATAATTATTAATACAATCAATGATTTTTTTAATACGAACGATAGATTAATCTCAATGAATGATCGTTCTATCCACAATGGTAAATCATTAAAAAGGGCTAATGGGCAAGGAGTACCTTGAAAGATATCTTTCGTATTTGGTTTGTAATTTTATATTTTCGGCTGACGAAGGGAAGCACTCACGTTATAATGTGCATCGTTTTCGTCACGAAAGGTAAATCGAAGTTTCGACGACGGCTTCGGGCGAGCCCTTAAGGATCCCGGATCCTGGCAGCAGACCGAAAAGGATGAATCATATCTTCCTTGCCGACATCGTCGACGTTCTATCCTCCGTCACCGAAGATTTTCTCTCCTTTTCTCTCCTTCTATCTCTCCCCTTTTATATTTTTATCTTCTCTTTCTTCTTCTTTTTTTCGAGGATCACGAGATGAAAAGATCGTCTATCATCGTATCCAACGAGACGTTATTCGGATACATTCGATTCGTATTTGATTTTCGATAGAATTTACGCTTTCACGAACGAGCCCCAAGTATGAAATTTGACTTTCTTTTATAGATTTTTATCGAAGCTCATTCCCATTTATCCGTTTCTTTTTCTATTTTATTTTATTTTTTTTTTTCTTTTTTTTCTTTCTTCCTTCATTCCTTCTGTCTTACTCAAAACGGTGCTCTGCGTGCGAAAAACAAATACGTTCTTTAGGAGCAAGAACGTTCTCGCTTGTTGCAAGTTGGTGGTCAATGGCGAGCGTAGTTTGCCGAGCTCTCGAGAAATACCGGGTCGCAATTTCGCGTAACGAAAAACAAATAGTCGCCGTCCATCGAGCCCGTCGGCCCAACGCCCGGCGCGTGCTGACATGAGAGAAAATGAGCGTACCACGGAGACGTGGCTCGCTGTTAAATCGTGTAAGAGGGAGAGAGAGAGAGAGAGAGAAATAAAAGAAGAAAGAAATAAGTGAAAGGTGGAAATTTTACACTTGAAAATGCATTCCTTCGTTCGATATTTTATCAACTGGATGAGAGTGACACACGAAAAAAGAAAAGTCGACGAGACGGAAAAAAGAAAAAAAATTATGGTGAGAAAAAAACGACGCGAGTGTTCTCGCAATTCAC